>NC_048219.1:27534572-27552600 GCF_002007445.2 Ailuropoda melanoleuca
AAAAAAAAAAAAAAAGAAATTTTTCAGAGAAGAAAATAATCTGCTGGCAAATACTGCTGATACATAAAAAATATAAAATTGAGAAGTGGTAACTGGAATTAGCAATATAGAAGATAATGATATTGACAATACAAGTTTTGGTAGGTTGATGAGGGTCAAAGCCAGATTACAGTGAGTTACGAGGGGGGCACCTGGGTGGCGCAGTCGTTATGCATCTGCCTTCGGCTCAGGGCGTGATCCCGATCGGGGATGGAGCTCCACATCACTCCTCCCCTAGGAGCCTGCTTCTTCCTCTCCCACTCCCCCTGCTTGTGTTCCCTCTCTTGCTGGCTGTCTCTCGCTGTCAAATTAATAAATAAAATCTTTGGGAAAAAAAGGGGAAAAAATTTACAGTGAGTTAAGAGGACAGATATCAGAAATAGTGAATATGGACAATTCTTTCAAGAAGTTTTACTGCAAAAGGGTGCAAAGGGATAGCTGGGAAGGGAAATGATGTCCGTATTTTTCTTTAAAATGGGAGATATAAAAGCATGTTTGCTTATTGAATGAAAAACTGCTAACTTAGGAAGGAAAGAGAAGAACTGCTAGAGCAGTGTTCTAGAATAAACAAGAAGGGATAGGATTAAATACACAAGTGGAGAAAATTAGATAGCAACTTGGAAAGTTCCTTTACGAAAGCAGGCATCAAGGCAGACTATGTGAGTACAGACAGTAGCAGGTGGTGGTTGGGAGTGTGCAGTAGTTCTCTTTTGACTTCTTCAGTTTTCTCAGTAAAGTAATAAGCAAAATCATTAGCTGAGTACTGATGGTTTGAGAGGTGAGGTGAAAGAAGTCTAGGAAAATGGGACAGTTGAAGGGACTAAGAATGAATGTTCAGGGAACTATATATAATTCAATATAGCTAGAGCAGTCATTTCAGTAATACTTTTATTTCTGTAATAATATGTCTGTCTATTTCAGAAGACCACAGAATTCTGAAGGAAACAATCCATGGATAGTCATCTTTGGTTCCTTAGCCCTCAAGATAATGTCTGGCACATAGTAGGTCCTTAAAAAATGAATGTTGAATGATTAAAAAGCAAGCCACCCCCTAATGGAGGAAAGGGCCTTTATTTTTCCACCAATCTGGCAACATGTTTCCCATATGCTAAAGTTTTGATCACAGCCTAACTCCTGAAGGAAATTTTCCTTGTCTAAATGAAAAAGATACGAAGAATTACCATGACATGATTCACACAATACACGTCTTCCAAAATGAGGTATAAATTCATTAGGGAACCTCAGTACTGGAAAACTAAACCAGATCAACCCCTCACTTTACAGATGAGGAAAATGAGGCCAAGAGGCTTATGCAAAGTCAGTCAGTCAATCTACTATTAAAGAGCTTCAATCGAAGGCATCACAAATTCTACAGATAGAAAAGCCAAAAACAAAAACAAAAAAAGCTTACTTTGCCATGTTTTTCCTTCATGGCATTACTTTGGTTGTCTGTTTCTGTCTTCTTGGTATCATCTTTTGGTTGGTCTGCCTTAGCTTTGTTTTCCTCAGCAATTGAGTTTTTCTCAGTTGCACTACTTGAATTATATTCCCATTTCACAAACTTCTCTTCTACTATGCCCTTCAGCTGAAAGTCATCCATTCTTTTTGGGTCAAAGCCTTCAATCTATATAAAAAGGCATTCCAAATTGGTAGTGGAAAAATTATTTAAAAATAAAAAAACAAACAAAAAGATGGACAAACAAACAAACCAGAATTCCAGCTTAAAATGTCTGAACAGAGCACTCTGTAAGAGCCAACTACATATATACATGCACATATATGTCACAAATTCATGCTTACCCAACTTCCAAGTAAGCAAGGAAGAAGAGGGGGTTTTCTTTGTTGTAGAAAAAACATCACCATTAAAGCAAAACAGTAAGAAGGGATTCCACCATCAGTCTGGGAGTCAATATAGCATAACTGCAAAACAAAGGCAGAGAAAGTACTACCATTAGCTTTAATTTTCTTTGTTGCCCTCATGATATAAGTGCTGTTTTTTTCCTACTATAATCATTCTAAAACGTTTAAACAATGAAAATTATAAGCAATGACCTGAAATCTCACCACCCTGAAAAAACTACTAACACAGTGGTGACAATCTTTCCATTCATTTCTTTATTGCATATAAAGTCACACACATATTTTAGTTAAATGGAATATCATACATAGTGCTTTTACTGTGTACACATTTTTTAAGTATTTTCTTACCTTGCCTCTACTTCTGCCTCAATGTTAACAATCGTCTATAAACTCTTCCATGCCTTTTTCTATACTCTAATAACCATATACAAATGTATTCCTATATATTTCTATTTTCTATATAAATGCAGGAAGGATTTTGTTTTGTCATTCTCTTACCGAAATTGTATATTATACACATCTCTGTGTATTATTCTTCTCCCTTAACAATGCACCAACAAAGTTCCTCTAAGTCAATTAGTACCGATCTAACTTACTGACTGACTTATTTTCCTAACATTCTTCCAAATGCTTGTAAGTCTATGATCTGGATGGCAACTCAATAATCTCCCCACCCAAGGACATACACATTTTGTTCCCAATTTTTGCCACTTTAAGCAATGCTGTTTTATCCTTATATATATTTCCCAATTACTAGTGCTTATTTATATGAGCTGTTTTCCCAAGAATGTGTTTGCTGGATTTAAAAAATGTGTGATAGAGGGATGCCCAGGTGGCACAGTCGGTTAAGCATCCGTCTCTTGGTTTCAGCTCAGGTCGTTGTCTCTGGACCATGGGATCAAGCCCCATGTTGTGTCAGTGCTTAGTGCTGAGTCCACTTGGGTTTCTCTCTCCCTCCCTCTCTGCCTCTCCCCACCCCTGCACTTGCATGTACTCTCTCTCTCTGATAAATAAATCTTAAAAAAAATAAGTAAATAAATAAAAATAAAAATGTGTGATATATCTGAATTTGAATAAGATTCTTTTCCAAAATAACTACAAAATTCCTCTTTCACCAGTAACATGAGTGTACACATAACACTTTCCAACACTAAGTATTACTTTTAAAAAATGCCAATGGGTGGCACCTGGGTGGCTCAGCTGGTTAAGCAACTGCCTTGGACTCAGGTCATGATTCCAGGGTCCTAGGATGACCCTGCATTCGGCTCCCTGCTCAGCAGAGAGCCTGCTTCTCCCTCTCCCTCTGCCACTTCCCCTGCCTGTGCTCTCCTGCTCTGTCAAATAAATAAATAAATAATCAAAAAAAAAAAAAAAAAGCTAATGGGATGTGTGAGATATAATTATCTAGTAATTACTTCAATTTGCCTTTCCTCAATGCTGAGATTACACAATTTTCATGTTTACTAACCATTTAGATTTGCTCTTTTCTGAACTGCCTATTGAATCTTTTGCCAATTTTTCTATTTGCATACATTGCATATCAACTTATTAGTTAATAACCCTTCAAATCTGACACATGCACTTGAACAATGTTATTTTTCCCAATGTTTTTATTTTGACATTATTTAAGGTACCTTTTATCATATAAAATATATTATTGTATATATAGTTGAACATGCTTTTGTTATACAGCTTCTAGGTTTCCTATCATGGTAAAAAGGTTTCTCCAAACCATAGTACATATATATACTCCTAAATTTTTTCCTAAAATTCTGATTTTTCATTTAAGTAGAATTCATTTTTGCATTTAGTGTCCTAAGGATCCAACACTATTTTCTTCAAGAAATATAGTTATTCACTGAACTCTACCTCTGAAACCAATAAGACACTATATGTTAATTAACTGAATTTATTTATTTATTTTTAAAGATTTATTTATTTCTTTATTTGACAGAGAAAGAGACAGTGAGTGAGAGAGGGAACACAAGCAGGGGGAGTGGGAGAGGAAGAAGCAGGCTCCCAGCGGAGGAGGCTGATGCGGGGCTCAACCCCAGAACACCGGGATCACGCCCTGAGCTGAAGGCAGAAGCTTAACGACTGAGCCACCCACACACCCCTAATTAACTGAATTTAAATAAAACAAAAATTTTTAGAAAAATACAGTTGTGACAGCACCATTTATCAAATAACCATTGTTTTATCACTGAAATATTTTATTTTTTACCGAAATTGTGCCTTATACACATCTCTGTGTATTATTCTTCTCCCTTAACAATGCACCAACAAAGTTCCTCTAAGTCAATTAGCACAGATCAAACTTACTTACTTACTTATTTTCCTATATTAAAATTTCATTTATACTAGGATCTACTTCTGGGCCTTCTATACCGTTCCACAATCTATTTGTCTATTCCTACGCCAATGGCATATACTTGAATAAACAGTTTTATAGTGGTAAAGTAGGTCCCCTTCACTAGTGTTTCTGAATTCTTTTGGCTATTCTCAAACATTCTTCCATACTCATTTTTAAGACCATTTTATCAAATTTTTAAAAACTCTTGGTGATTCTAATTGAAATTACTGTACATTTGAAAATTAAATTAAGATGATTTTACATTTTAGGGGTACCATCTCCTTATCTAAGAAATTTGTATTCATTTTCCAAAAATTGAGTTCTCATCAATTACTCACTTCCCCTAAACTCTCATAACCAATACCTCTGCAAGTCTTACCTCCAAAACTTATCCCAAACCTGTCTACTATGCTTCATATCCATTCTAACCTAGCACAGACCATTACCACCTCTGGCTGATATACTAGAGCAGCCTGATTAATGGGCTCCCTCCTTGTATTCCTTATCCCAGAAAGATCTTTTCAAAGCATAAATCAAATTATTTGTCAGAGAGAGAGACAGAGAGCGCAAGCAGAGGGAGAAGCAGGGAGAGGGAAAAGCAGGCTCCCGGCTGAGCACGGAGCCTGATGAGATGCAGGACTCAATCCCAGGACTCTGGGATCATGACCTGAGCCAAAGGCAGATGCTTAACCAACTGAGCCACGGAGGCATCCCAAGTTGTATTTATACGTACAATAAAAAATAAAAATTAAAAAACCCAAGGATCTTTTTTTCTTTGTATGAGATTTTTTTTTATTACCTGTCAGTTGGTCCTCAGAACTTTTTTTTTTCTTAAGAACTTTTTAAATTGAAGTATAATAGGTATACAACGTAATGATTCAACAACTCTATATGTCATGCTATGCTCAAAAGTACACCTACCATCTGTTACCACCAACACTATAATAATACCATTGACTATATTCCCTATGCTATACCTTTCACTCATGTAACTTATTCATTCCATACCAGAAACCTGTACCTCCCACTTGTCTTCACCCATTTTGCCCATCACCCTACCCTCCTCTCCTCTGGCAACCACCAGTTTCTTTTCTGTATTTGTGAGTCTGTTCCTGCTTTTTTGTTTTTTAGATTCCACATAAGTGAAATCATATTCTATTTGTCTTTCTCTAACTTATTTCACTTAGCGTAACACCCTCTATGTCCACCCATGTTCTTGCAAATAGCAAGATCTCTAGACACACACACACACACACACACACACACACAACCTTCTTTATCCACGTATCTATCAATGGACACTTGGGTTACTTCCATATCTTGACTATTGTAAATAATGCTGCATAAACATGGGGACGCATATATCTTTTCAAAATAGCTTTTTCTTTGGGTAAATACCCAGTAGTGGAATTACTGAATCAAATGTTACTTCTAATATTAATTTTTTTTTTTAAGGATTTTATTTATTTATTTGACAGAGATAGAGACAGCCAGCGAGAGAATAGAGACAGCCAGCGAGAGAGGGAACACAAGCAGGGGGAGTGGGAGAGGAAGAAGCAGGCTCATAGCAGAAGAGTGATGTGGGGCTCGATCCCACAACGCTGGGATCACGCCCTGAGCCGAAGGCAGATGCTTAACCGCTGTGCCACCCAGGCGCCCCTAATATTAATTTCTTGAGGAACCTCCATACTATTTTCCACAGTGACTGCATCAATTTACATTCCTACTAATAAGAGGGCTCCTTTTATTCCACATCCTCACCAACACCTGTTATTTCTTATCTTTTTGATACTAGCCATTCTGACTAGGTGTAAGGTACTATCTCATTGTGATTTTCATGTGCATTTCCCTCATTAGTGATGTTGAGCATCTTTTCATCTGTCTGTTGGCCTGTTGACCATCTATATGTCTTCTTTGGAAAATGTCTATTCAGGTCCTCTGCCCATTATTAATCAGATTATTTGGTGTTTTGGTGTTGAGCTGTAGAAGTTCTTTATATATTCTGGATATTAAGCACTTACCAAACATGTCATTTACAAATATCTTCTCCCATTCAGTAAGGTGGCCTTTCTGGGTTTTTTTGATGGCTTCCTTCACTGAATGAAAACTTTTTATTTTGACATAGTCTCAACAGTTTACTTTTGTTTTTGTTTCCCTTGCCTGAAAAGACACATCTAGAAAAAGGTTGCTATGGCCAAAGTCAAAGAGATTACTGCCTGTGTTTTCTTCTAAGAGTTTTATGGTTTCAGGTCTCACATTTAGGTCTTTAATCCATTTTTTCAAAGATCTTATTTATTTATTTGACAGAGAGGGCATGCGTGTGCACAAGCATGCAGAGCGGCAGGCAGAGGGAGAGGGAGAAGCAGGCTCTCCGTGGAGCAGGAAGCCTGATGTGGGTCTCAATCCGAGGACCCTGGGATGCAGGTCTCAATCCCAGAACCCTGGGATCATGACCTGAGCGAAAAGCAGACACTTAACCGACTGAGCCACCCAGGCGCCCCGGTCTTTAATCCATTTTGAGTTTATTTTTATATATGGTGTAAGAGAGTGGTCCAGTTTTTTTTGCATGTAGCTATCTCCAGGGATCTCTTTCAGATGTCAAATATTGCTAAAATTAATTCTTATGTTAACCACAAAAAGTGGCTCTCAGTCAGGAAACCTGACTATGAGAGACTGATAAGGCTAAAGTGTTTTAAGAGGCTTTACTAAAAAACCATTTCCTATTACTGGGATGCTAAATATATAGCTACTTAAGAGGAGGAGACAACCAGAGAATAGTCAACAGCAATTTTATTACATCAGTTACAAGAATAAATTATATTCATATACTAGAATTTTTCTAAGGCCTCAAATTGTGGAAAATCTGTGCTTTATTACAAGATGTGCAATGTGGCTTAAAACTTCCAGATAAATAAAGCTGTTTAAAAAAAAATCTTTGAGAGGAAAAATATACCAGAAATTATTTCTAGGTTTCTTACAATAAACTCAGAAAAAAAAAAAAACCCATAAAAAAAGCTCTTTGCAACTAATACAACTGCCAAAAATCAGATACACTGTTCTGTAGGAAATAGAAAAGAACTACTCTACAACTAGCTTTGTAGGCATGTTTAGTGTCCTTCATTGGCAAGTTTAGAGTCCATATAAGTCTGAGCACTCTTTTCCAAGAGCCACTTTAAAAAAGCAAGTTTATAGACCACGTTTTTTTTCCCAAGTGAAAAAAACTTATTTGATTTATATTCTTCTAACAGTTTACCTACTTGAATAAAAGAACATCTGTGAAAACTGATACTATTTTATGATAACTAGAAAATTAGGGCATAATTAAGAAATACCATCCAAGGGGCAAGTGTTTAGTCATTCATCCCTTATGAAACCAATAACCTCCCCAGAGTTGAGTTTCCTGAATGACAGCTATGTTTCATGTACCAGTCTCATCCCACACTCTGAGAAACCCTGGTTAGAGTTTTTGCACCAGTTCTTATTCCTGTTGACCTACTATTGTTTTAATAATCTCAGTTGCCAATTAAAACAATTGTGTAGCATTTTAGAGTTCAAAGTACATTCTTATGCATTATCTCATATCACCTTTGACATAATTTCTCCAGATGGAAAAATTGAGGCTCAAGTGAAATGTCTTGTTCAAAATCACATAAATACTTATAAAAACTAGAATTGGAATTGGTTTATTCCATCTCATAGCACCAAATTTCTTTTTTTATTTATTTTTTATTATGTTATGCTACCATACAGTACATCCTTAGTTTTTGATGTAGTGTTCCATGATTCATTGTTTGCGTATAACACCCAGTACTCCATGCAATATGTGCCCTCCTTAATACCCATCACCAGCCTATCCCAATCCCCCTCTCCTCTCCCCCTCTGAAGCCCTCAGTTTGTTTCCCAGAGTCCATAGTCTCTCGTGGTTCATTCCCCCTTCTGTTTACCCCCCCTTCAATTCTTCCCTTCCTTCTCCTACTGATCTCCCTGCTATTTCTTATGTTCCATAAATGAGTGAAACCATATGATAATTGTCTTTCTCTGCTTGACTTATTTCACTTAACATAATCTCCTCCAGTCCCATCCATGTTGCTGCAAATGCTGGGTAATTGTTCTTTCTGATGGCTGAGTAATATTCCATTGTATATATGAACCACATCTTCTTTATCCATTCGTCTGTTGAAGGGCATCTCGGCTCCTTCCACAACTTAGCTATTGTGGACAATGTTGCTATGAACATTGGGGTGCAAATGGCCCTTCTCTTCACTACGTCTGTATCTTTGGGGTAAACACCCAGTAGTGCAATGGCTGGGTCATAGGGTAGCTCTATTTTTAACTCTTTGAGGGACCTCCACACTGTTTTCCAAAGTGGCTGTACCAACTTGCATTCCTACCAACAGTGTAAGAGGGTTCCCCTTTCTCCACATCCTCTCCAACATTTGTTGTTTCTTGCCTTGTCAATTTTTGCCATTCTAACTGGCATAAGGTGGTATCTCAATGTGGTTTGGATTTGAATTTCCCTGATGGCTAATGATTTCGAACACTTTTTCATGTGTCTCACAGCACTAAATTTCTATAGAACGTTAGGCACAAGGGATAATGAAATAAACAAAGAGAGGTACTCACTCTCCCTCAGTACGGTTCAGTGCTCTGAGTCACTTCCAAGGGTTAAAAATCCCCCCCCTTTTTTTTTAAAGAAATAGAACACTTTATTTTAAAAATTCCAAGTATGCTTCAAATGAAAACTGCCCATTTATTAAGCACCCACAGAGTTCCAAACATTTTACAAAACATTAAAACATTTGTTCATACTCTATGCACTCGTTTTTGCACGGCATTGACATCTTAGCTCCACTATCAGAAAATGACCAGTTCTTCGAGACTTGCTCAAGAAACAAGTTTCTGGGGCGCCTGGGTGGCACAGCGGTTAAGCGTCTGCCTTCGGCTCAGGGCGTGATCCCAGCGTTGTGGGATCGAGCCCCACATCAGGCTCCTCCACTATGAGCCTGCTTCTTCCTCTCCCATTCCCCCTGCTTGTGTTCCCTCTCTCGCTGGCTGTCTCTATCTCTGTCGAATAAATAAATAAAATCTTTAAAAAAAAAAAAAAAAAGAAAAAAAGAAACAAGTTTCTGATCCGCAGAAGTAGATCATGTAGGAAGTTCTCTGTCAGCTGTTACACTTAATGTCCTCTTCCTCTGAAACCACCACCACCCCTTCCTCCTCTGAAGCCTCCACCTCCTCTGCCACCTCTGCCACCTCCTCCTCTTCCGCCTCCTCGACCTCCCCTGCCACCACCTCTTGGAGGTCCCTTCTCACCTGGAGGTCGAGGTAAAAACCTCTGCAGTGGTAGCAGTTTATATGGGTCTATATAAAACTTCTGCAGTTTTTTAAATATGCCTTCATATTTTCTGACAATTTAACAGAAAAATAAAAATCTAAGTTGTCCAAATATTTCATCCACTTTACCAATTTGTTCTTTGTTCTCTAAATAAACTGGAGCATTGAAATAAGGCACCTTATTTTCATCTGTAGTACATTTACAAACTATGTCATCTTCACAGGGATGCAGGAACTCTCCAAACAAAACTACATGTTCCGGAGGTCCTTGGTCCTGGCCTTTGTTAAAGCCTCCGCGGCCACCACCTCGTCCAAATCCTCCTCTGCCACCACCGCCGCCTCTGAAATTACCGCCTCCACCTCGAAAGTGGTTGTTGCTGCTGCCGCGATTGAAGCCACTGCCGCGATTGAAGCCACCGCCTCGATTAAAGCCGCCCCCCACCTCCGCCTCGAAAAGACATGCTTACTCTACCCGCGCGCCATGTGCATCGTCAGCCCCGCGGCGCACACCCACTCGCCCCCCACTCGCCCAGTACTTCCGCCATACCCGCACACCATGAGGGCGGGGGCAAGACAAGAAACTCCGTACAACTGGTTTGCAAAAGAGCCAGTCAGCGGCAGAACCCGCGACACTGTCGCCTTTCCAAAACAGCCTTCAGCACTGGAACAGCAGCAATACTAACTTCAAACACTAGCTCACGACAGTCAGGTCAACTTGCCTACGCCTCCATAGGAAAAAATCAAAAATCCCCTTTCTGAAGAAAGTGGGCTATGCATGTATTCAATAAATACTTACTAAATGCATACTAAGTGCTGGCATAGTAAAATAAGAAGCACTGGGACCATAAGTGAATTGGTTTTCCTCACTAAGTTCACAATTTTCATGGAAGAAAACAAATCACAAACAAATAAATATATGTATGGCAAGTGCTATGAAAAAAATAAAGCACAGTAAAAGCAAGGAGAAAGATGGAGGCAATGCTATTTTATATAAGGTGATTCATGGAACTCTGACAAGGTGAAATTTAAGCATAAACAAAAAAAGTAAAGTGATCATGCTGGAAATGTGGGGGTAAGAACATTCTAGATGAAGGAAACAGCAAATACAAAGGCCTTGATTGAAGAAGCACCAACCTTAGGATCTCTGTTACTTTTCAAGCTGTTCCTTACTCAACCAACCAAGCCGGGGTCTGCCCCAACTCTGAGTTCAATCCTCATATCAGAGTCCAAACAAAAAATTCCAAAAAGAATTCTCTAGCAGTTTTTGCTTTCATTTATCATTTCACCACTAACCCCTTAATCCTTGCTCATCACTAATATAACAAGTCATGAATACTATACTGATAAGAACATACACAGAAAAGCTATACTCTCTCTAGTCATTCGGACTGGTAACAGTAATTACTTTATTACTCCTCCTTACCTCCATACCAAAGAAATGACTACAAGGGAACCACAGCCTTTAATAATTAATTCTAATTTAGGAAACAACTGATTCTCAGCAGTTACACAATCAGAGAGTGCTGTAGGTTATCAATAATTCAGAAGAGAAAAATGTTCTAAGACAGAGATGGGAAAAAAAGATGCTAACAAAAAAAACCTTGCAAACCTATGCATTAACTTATACCTTACAACTTTTAATTCACATTAAGAGTGAAAACTTGAGCCTCACTTACGATGTGAAAGAGAACATTTCTGTACTACATAAAAGGAGAAAAACAAATCAAATTACTCTATGTCTGTAAGACTATTTTATTTTCACGTCCATAATCAGAACCTGCCACATCACTTGCTGTGTAGCACAGATAACCATTTTATCCCCAAATATTAAGATTTATGTTATATGTTAGTGTAGGACAAAGCCTGAGTTACCTTAAAGACAGGTACTTTTTTCTTCTGTTCCACTTACCTTAGCCCAGTAGCGAAAGGCTAACACCAAGGGAGTAAAAACAGGTTCCAGCTTGCCAAGAGCAGCAAGTAAATCAGTCGTGAGGCAGGCCATATCATTTCCTGCACTCACTCTACAAAGCAAACCACTGTGAATGAGAAAGAAACAAATTTCACTGTATTAATATCTTAAAAACCAGAATATTCCAAATCCTATGGCTATCCTTTCTAGTCACCATAATTTTTTTTTGCATTTATTATGATGTTCAATTAGCCAGCATGTAGTATATCATTAGTTTTTGATGTACTGTTCAATGATTCATTAGTTGTGTATAACACTCAGTGCTCATCACCACATGTGCCCTCCTTAATACCCAACATCTGGTTACCCCATCCCCCCACCCACCTCCCCTCCGTAACCCTCAGTTTGGTTCCCAGAGTCCAGAGTCTCTCATGGTTTGTCTTAGTCACATTTTAATACCTAGGAAGTCATAATAAAAATAAGAATTTTAATAAACTGAGAGCTAACTGAAAACTATAAAACATTTCCATCACTAGAGTTCCATATAAAGATGTTTTAGGGGCGCCTGGGTGGCTCAGTCGTTAAGTGTCTGCCTTCGGCTCAGGTCATGATCCCAGGGTCCTGGAATCGAGCCCCACATCGGGCTCCCTGCTCAGCAGGATGCCTGCTTCTCCCTCTCCTGCTCCCCGTTTGTGTTCCCTCTCTTGCTGTCAAATAAATAAAATCTTAAAAAAATAATAAAATAAAGATGTTTTAAATACTCATTTGTACTTCACAAATAAATGTCAACCATATTTAGTGTTTAAATTATTCAAAAATTGCAAAATTTGTTTTATATCAAAAACATTGATCTCATCGATGTCAAGTGGTGCAACATTATCTTCCCAGTTCATTCTTTTTGCTTTGCACAGGATAAAAAGAAAAAATGAAATGAGGAACTGACTAGCTATACTTCTTGACTCTAATTTTTCCTATCCAAGCTTTCATGATTTTATTGCTACTTTCAGATTAGAAAGGATGTATGTATTAACCCACAGGTAATGCTTATGTGTAAATAAAAAGAGGAGCTACCTTAAAGGGGTGACAGAATTATAGCAGAGATACTTTGGTGGCAGGGAGAAGAATGTATCTGAGGTTCCACAAAGAGGCAATCTGATACAATGTGATTACAAAACAAAAAAAACAGAAAACACTAGATGTCAGAATACTTCCACTCCAATTCCGATTTTACTCTAAATGATGTGAATTTGGTCAAATCATTTAATTCCTCCAGGTCTCAATTTTCTAATTAGAAAACAATGAAGTTGAATTAGAACTCCACATATCCTTCTAACTTTGAATAAGAAAATACAGTACTCTTAAAATTTAAGATATATAGGTTAGTATTCAGTAAAAGAACAATTATTTCCGTATTGTTTCCATGTCTCCCACATTGATCTCAAATAGGATTATTTCAATTTCCTTTTTCACAGGCACATTGCTCTCCCAATCCTGTAGACATCTGACTAGAAAGGCAAGATTAGTCTTCATTGACTCATTCAAATCAGTGAACTAAAAACTACGTTCTAAAAAACTGTGAGCTCCTTGAGAAGAGTAGCTATTTCTTATTTATGTTTGTATCCCTAAAGCAAAGGAGTACCTAATATATAGTAAATGTTCAATACTGTTGGGTGAATGAACTTGAGGAAAAAAAAAAATTGAAAAGTTTTGCCTTAATGTGTTTTGTTTTTAACTGGTAATTCTATTTCTTGTTCACATGCTTTTAGTAAGCTTTTATTCTTAATAAATAAAAACTAGCTTAGTTATATTTATCGAAAGAGAAATCTAAAACAAAATTTTGTCTTGTAAATGTTCATCACATACTTGATTATTGTTGTTATTTCGAAAAATACTTTCTATTCGTTATTACCAACCTTTTCCGATCTTTGCAGACCACAACAGGAACTTTGGCGTGAAAATCAGATTCCACATCTATATATAATACTAATAAGGAAAAAAAAATAAACCAAGTAAGATAATGTCAACATCTCTCAAATATTTAAGCAACAGTATCCTTCTAAAAATCACTCGCATTGCTTCTGTGATAATACACACTTCTCATTAAGAGCATCGACCTAACAGCATCTCTTACTTCTCTTGGTGTCATTTGCTATATATCACAAATCACAGGCAGAGTCCAAAATTATAACATCAGAAAGGACTTAACATCTCTAAAAGTTTGAATATTTCCTAGTAAGTATATAATCTAGTCAGTTATTAAATAACCTTCAAAAATAAGGCAAACAACAAACACCACTTTTATTTCTGAAAAAGTCATGAAATGAGAATCTACAATTCTCTGACAGTTTAGTTCTTTTAAATTATCCATGCAAGTAAAAGGCTAACTGGACTGGCCCCATTTCCTGTTAACATATGAAGAGTCTGCCAAATCAAAGCTCTTAAGGAAGAAGAAGGTAAAGCACACTTCCACTCTAAAGTCTTTCTCTACATCGCCCACATAGGCCCCATGTCATAAATTATAGTCTAGTAAAAATAGGTATTTTTACTATTTCATTTGAGGTTTAAAGAAAAGCTTTTAGTAGTACTTGCTGGAATTATTAATTTATTAAAAAATCATGTGCTGGAGACTTACATGCTAGGAATTGCTTTATGCGTGGTGGATATGACAATGAATAAGAAACAAAGAGCTCAATTAAGGGTTTGGAAATATAAACAAATCAATCCTGTAGATGACAGGATAGAAGTTTTAAAGGAGTACAACGAAGGCATAAAGGTGGCTAGGTAGTATTCCATTGTATATATATATATACACCACATCTTCTTTATCCATTCATCTGTCGATGGACATCTTAAGGAGCGCACATGATGTAATGAGCACTGGGTACTGCATGAGACTGATGAATCACTGAACTCTACCTCTGAAACTAATACACTGTATGTTAATTAATTGAATTCAAATTAAAAAATGAACTAAAAAATTTTTAAAAAGAAAAAAGGCAGTAATTTTTTAACCAAACTGAATTTTGTAAGGCTATGTTATGTGACTTAAGATGATCTAGTCATATATTTAAAATACGTTTGCATGATGCATGGGTGGGTCAGTCAATTAAGCGTCTGCTTCAGCTCAGGTCATGATCCCAGAGTCCTGGGACTGAGTCTCACATCCAGCTCCTTGCTCAGCAGGGAGCCTGCTTCTCCCTCTGCCTGCCACTCCCCCTGCTTGTGCTCTCTCAATCTCTCTCTCTCTGACAAATAAATAAATAAAATCTTTTAAAAATAAATAAAATAAAATAATAAAATGTTTACTAGGTTGATACTGTCTACTGATTCTAAAGAAGTAAAAGCTCTATGTCTACTTCTTTTCTGTAATATCCTTTAGAGTTTTTGTATAATAAGAAACAAGTATTTATTAAGAAAGAAAACGATACTAAAATCCCTTTACAAGATTAACTGGACCAAATTATTCTCTTAAAAACTAAGGAGGGGCGCCTGCGTGGCTCAGTCATTGGGCGTCTGCCTTTGTCTCAGATGATGATCCTTGGGTCCTAGGATCCAGCCCTGCTTAGCTTCTTCCGCTCCCACTCCACCTGCTTGTGTTCCCTCTCTCACTGTGTCCCTCTCTGTCAAATAAATAAATAAAATCTTTAAAAAAAAACTAAATTAAGGAAAATGGAGAACAAGAAGCTGACAAATAATCAAAAACTGACAGGGAAAGAGAGAGAGAGAAAGTTTAGAACTATGAAGTCAATGACAGGGTAAGGCTAAGGTCAATAAGCTATCTCTTTTAAGCCAAACTGCAAATATTTTTGCAAGGTACTTATGATTCAGAAAATTTAAGATGACAACAGTAATAATTACAGCAGCAAGACTTTAGTAAGAAGTTACTGTAAACTAAGCACGTCTAAGCTGTGGCTTAGTCCACTTCATTCTCACAACAATCTTATCAAAAGGTAATATAAATACACATATACATATATAGCTATTTTATAGATGAGAAAACTGAAACATTAATACTTCAATAATTTGTCAAAGGGTACAACCGATAAATGGCAGAACCAAAATCTGAGCCCAGAAAGTCTGGCTCTAGAGCCTGAGCTCTTAATCTTTTACTTTTAACAAGAAAAGCAGTAAATAAAAAACAAGAAAATAATATTCCATATTGTACTACATGACCTAGGGCCTGGTTTAAGACTCTGTAATTTTTTTAAAAAATTATTTTAAAAAGTATTTTTACCTATATGAATGTCCATTTGCAATCCAAACAGACAAGGCAGATTTGAAAAACTTTTAATAGGTATGATTTGATTGATGAAATATAAATGATTAGATTAGTTAAGTGGGAAAAAAAAATACTCAATGCATGCAGACGTTTCCCCCCCCCAAGTTTCTCCCTAAATCATCCTTCATCAAATGACCTCCTAATGATTATAGGTTTTCTGTCTTTTACACAAGAAATGCCCATAATATTCAAAGCTAACATTTTTAAATTACCCAAAAGGCAGTACTTTTTTAGATATCAACTTTAAATATACTTTTGATCTAATGACATATACTTTTGTAGCACACCTATTCAACAAATACATAAGTATATGTAATATAATGACTCATATATGCTAAGAGTGTTAGTTTAACTTGGTCAGCCATATATAAACAACACATTGCATGTACCCTAAAAGATTTTTCTTTAGAAAGACAAATTAAAAAAAGAAACTCACCACTTTTTTTTAAAATCCCAAGCACTTGTATCAGAAGATCTGGATGATTCATCTAAAAGATTTCAAATTAAATCAATATACTTTCATAGTTCAAGTTGCATATTTTAGAGAGAATTCAATTTCACTAAATATTTAAATAAAATCATGCTCTGTATCTTAAAATAATGAAAAAAGATTAGAGTTTTACTTTTATGTTAACAAATCTTACTCACAGAAGTAGAATCTAATAATGTAGTGCTATTATTCCAGCAATATTCCTAGAATTAGTAGTTATCAGTATGAGAAAAGATTCTGGAATTCCACAGCAAAATGAATGGAAAAGAAAGTTTACCAAATAACTGTTAAAGAGAAGTTGATGAGATAGGAAATTTAAGAGATACTGATACTGGCAGCATGGTCAGAAGGCTTACATTAAACACTACTTAACAAGCTTGTCAAATACTTAGTTTAATATGTACTTTGCTGCTATTTTAAAGTATTTAATAATCATATGCTAACTGCAAGTAAATGATTATATCAGATGAGAAATTAAAACATCAAATTTTCACCTCAATCAAACTGCTCTGAGCATTCAAATTATTCAAAAAAACTCAATAAGACATGTCAACCGATCATATAAAATGTTTTATAGGTCAATAAATAAGTAATGTTAGCAGTGCAAGTTACTACTTATTTAAAAAGTACCCACAATGTACCAGACACACTACCCAAAAATGGTATACAGCATCTCATGTAATATAAAGTTATTATCCCTGTTTTGGAAATTAAAAAACCAAGTCTCAGAAAGGTCCAGTAACTTCCTCATTGCAGCCAAGATTTGAACACAGATGTTTGATTTCAAAGCTCTTTTCACTTTCTATACTGCTTACTACAAGAAATAACTGTTCAACATAATCAAACATGTATAAGCATTTTCCTTTGTTTTTTACTGCATTCCTCTGCTTTCTTTTTCCTCTCCTTTCTTTATTCCACTTATGTCTAACACCTAATAGTTTCCAAAAGCAACCTTTAAATATAATAGTAACAGTCTACAAACCAGAGTTTTATAGTCCCCTACACATTCTCTAAAAAGATATCAATTAAAAAAATACCAGTACAAGTTAAGAATCACACAGAAAAAGGTTTTTCATATTACTTACCCTGGGAGGAAATTTTATATCTATATTAACATCACTATTTTTCAGAGCAAACTTAGTCAGAGATGAGCCATACAACCTAAGTGAACACTCTGGAAATAAAGGAAAAAATATCGAAGCATGAAACAGAGTGTAAATAGGGGAAATTTAAAAAACAATGGTAGGAAAAATGCATCTATTTTAATTCTGTGTCTTCCAATTCTAGTTACAACATTTACAGAAGAATGACATCCTTTCTACCTGATCTAACAAAATAATAAAAATGTTTCTCAGTTACGGGATTCAGGGACAAAGAAGGAAGAAATTACTTATAGAAGTCCAGTGTTTAAACAAAATTTTAGAATAGTTCATTTAGGAATGACTAGAATATGTTTAACATTTAATACGTACCAGTAAAGAAGGTACTAACCTAGGTATAGCTTCTGTCATAAACTACATTTATTTATTTTTAGATATTTGTATTTATGTAAGAGACAGCACTAAAATAGTGAAGGGATCACAGACATTTAATGCCAACGCTCTTTAAAAAAACAGAAGCCTAGTCACTTGAACACAAAAACAAAATCCTGTGGCTTTGAAGAGTTCACATAATAAAATATATGCGAATAACATACAACCTACATCTTTTTCAGACTATCAAATATATTACATATATATATTATATTATATATATATATATATA
>NC_048219.1:27553371-27557161 GCF_002007445.2 Ailuropoda melanoleuca
ATATATATATATATATCTCACCAGAGGACAAGTTGAAAAATAACATGATTGGAATTATTCAGGCAGGCAGGTGCAGTTTCTTAGAAAATGTGAGTTCGTACGTACTCATTCGTATATATAAAAGTCTACTTTTCAAGTTCACAGAATGACTGAAAGTCATTAAAATCATAAAAATTTCATTTCTATTCTTAAAATAATAAATTATTTCTTTTTTTTAAAGCATCTTTTTTTAAGTTTTTTAAGTAATCTCTACACCCCACATGGGGCTCTAACCCACAACCCCAAGATCAAGAGTCACACGTTCTTCCAACTGAGCCAGTCAGGTGCCCCAATAGTAAATTATTTCTGTATATAATTTTAATTAGTATTCAGTTTTTTTTTATAGAAAACCAATTACAGAAATAATAAAGAGAAATGAAAATGTTTCCATTTTAAAATTTCAATTTTACATTCTTTCCTATAAATCTCACAATGGCTCTATATAAAACTATAATTTGTCAACTGCTCAATATCCCTTTGGAGGTCAGAAATAAGCCTTATTTAATAGACATGTATTTAAATTCAATATTAATGCAAAAAAATAGGAAGGGCTAAACAAATATAATCTTTACATAAATGTCTACAATAAACCTGGCACAACTCCCGCTTACACCAAAAACATAAGCTTTCTATAAAGAAAGAGCAGAGTCAAAAAGAAATAAAAGTGCAAATTTTACTTCTAATGACCCCACTTAAATAAATTAATTTTTCCCCACCATCAGGCCAATAGGAATCTTATTCAGTAACTAGCTGGAATGTATATACTGAAAATAATATAACTAAAACATCCATTCAGAAGTCAAAGATACTGAAAAAATATTAAATATATGACCTTTAAGAAATTTTCCTGCATTTTAAAAATCTTTTTCTCATTACAAAAACTACGCTATGTCATAACTCCCCATTTTCCTTCCCTGAAATATTTCCCCAAAAAAAATCACTTATAAAATAATTAAATTCATCTGCTTTTAAGATAGAGAAACAAAGAAAAAGGAAAACATTAAGAATTTACACTAAGTTCAACAGGAAGCAAGGGGAAGAGCTGTATAACTTTAAAAATTAAGCATAAAGTGTATTTGTACCTGGTAAAAATGTGGTTATAACCTCTGACATTTCCTCCACAATTTCCTGACGGACTCTGAGGTCATCATCTGTTATTCCGTGTTCTTTTGCTAATTCAATAACTGCAACACTTAAAGCAGCCAAGTGGGCAGCGGTAGGAGGTGGCAGAGAACGAAGCTCACTTTCTTCCTGTTTTTCCTATTAGTGTAACATTTAACAACAACATAAAAATTTTTTTCTACTTTAATATCCTTATATTTAGGATAAAAAGACTATACAAATGTATTAACTCAACAAATATTCACCTTCTGTGTGCCTGATTCAAGACAACTAGGATATGGAAGTAAACAAGACAGAAATCCCTGCCTTCGTGAGTAAGTACTGGAAGACTGAGGGGTACTTTGGGGGCAGGTTCCTATTAAACATTAAAAAAAATAAAATTTGTTCTACTTTACTGTCTGCATAAATTCTGAAATGCTACATCAAAGCCAAAATATTTTAAGTACAACACTTAGCTGATAATTTTGTGGATAATTTTGTAACAGCAAAGAGATTGTTTTAGATATTGTAGAAAGTCTTGAATCCTCTCTGATCTGCATATTAAATGGTCACAGGACAACATCCTAGACACTGTCATCACATCTGTTATACTGCCTACCATTTACAACTGATTTCTGTCATTCTATCTAATGCTAAACGAAATGATTCTCAAAACCCTTGATTCTACTAAAAGTCTGAAAGCCAATTTAAACCCAAAAGCTAAAGAGGGACCAACTATACTATTTTTAAAGATTAATATTTTATTCTGATTTTTTAAAAAAATGCTAATTGGAAAAGCTACATAAAACAGAGGAAAATACAAAGAAAATCATCCACGATCTAACATCATACTATTTCCTGAACTTTTTTTTTTTTAAAGATTTTATTTATTTATTTCTTTGAGAGAGAGAACAGGAGAGGGGGAAGGCCAGAGGGAGAAAGAGACTCCCCAGAACCCAAGGTGGGGTTCAATCCCAGGACCCTGAGATCATGACCTGAGCCAAAATCAAGAGTCAGACACTTAACCAACTGAGCCAGCACCCCTTCTTTTATTTTTTTATCATAACTGAGACCATACCATTTCTTTAATGTTATAATAATGGCATTTTCTATCATCACATTTTAGTAAAGAAACTTTCTCTTATTTTTTGAGACATGTAGCTCCCAACAGATCTAATAATCAAAAGTAGTTTATCCTCTCTTCTCTACCCCCCACGATATAGTTAAACAAAGACTTTGGTCTATTTCTAATTTGATTCATTGCTGCCATAATCAGTCTCAACACAAGTTTACCTAAGATACAGAAAATCAAACATAGGGGGTAAGACAACTTCATTTTTATAAGTTTCTATGAGTATTTCTGCAATCTTAAACATAATCTAAATCTTGGGTGAGGGTCTAAAAGTTTTCAAGTCCATTTTTTTAGGATTCATCCAAGGTATTAACAGCTACACACTTAATTAAAAAAATAATATAAGACTAGGGGCGTCTGGGTGGCACAGCTGTTAAGCGTCTGCCTTCGGCTCAGGGCGTGATCCCGGCGTTATGGGATCGAGCCCCACATCAGGCTCCTCTGCTATGAGCCTCCTTCTTCTTCTCCCACTCCCCCTGCTTGTGTTCCCTCTCTCGCTGGCTGTCTCTATCTCTGTCAAATGAATAAATAAATAAAATCTTTAAAAAAATAGTAATAATAATATAAGACTAACATGCAACACAACTATTTTATATATGCAGAAATACTAAAAAATGCTCTGAATTATACTGCTAGATTGTCATGGAAATAAAAAGATAAAAGACAATCAATGAACATACTCCTCTACCTACGCTATTAATAAACCTATCCTATTTCCTTTAGGATACTGTTCCATCAAAAGTCTCACTGATATTCTCCTATCATTGATCATCCTCATATATCCTGTCATAGTATGATCAGTGAAGTCCCTGTCCTATGTAACTTAATTCTAGTTAGAGAAAATAGACAACAGATAAATAAATGTACACTATCACATCAGGCAAAGCTATGAAGAAATTCAAAGAGGGTAAGACTACAGACTGATGGGCAAGAGATATTATTTTAGAATAGAGTGGACAAAGAAGGTCCCTCTAAACAGGTAATGTTTGGCAGAAATCTAAAAATGAAAGAGAGAGATTTAAATTTCTTGGGGAAGAACAGTCCAGATATAGAAAACAGTAAATGCAGAGACTTGGAGGCAAGAAAGTACCTAATGTTATTTGAAGAGATCGATCTGGCTAAAGGGTTAACAAAGGGGTGGCTGGAAGACAATGAGGTTGAAAAGTTAACTAGAAGCCAAATATTGTACGACCTTATGAAACTTGATAAGGACTTACATTTTCTTCTAAGTGGGGAAGCCAAAGAAGGACTATGAGCGGGAAGTAACATGATATGACAAATTTTAAAAGAGCAATCCTGGCTGATAAATGAACAATAATAGACTGTACAGGGGCAGGAAGGAGGACTAAGTTGGAAATAGCCCAGGTGAGAGATGGTGGTAGCACAGACTAAAACAGAAAGAGTAGGAGTGCCTGGCTGGCTCAGTTGATAGACATTGTGACTGTTGATCTCAAGGTCATAAGTTTGAGCCCCACACTGGGCATAGAGATTACAAAAAAAAAAAAAAAACAAAAACAC
>NC_048219.1:27557261-27669366 GCF_002007445.2 Ailuropoda melanoleuca
AAAACCCACATCTAACATTATACTCAGTGGTTAAAGGCTGAAAGCTTTTTCTCTAAGATCAGTAACAAGTCAAGAATGCCCATTTCACCACTTCTATTCAACATATTAGAAGTGTTAGCCAGAAAAAGAACTAAAAGGCAACTAACCTGTACAGGAAGAAATAAAATTATCTTTATTCACAGATAATAATCTAATATGTAAAACAACCTAAAGATGCCACACACAAAAACTGTTAGAACTAATGAACAAGTTCAGTAAAGTAGCAGGATACAAATCAACACCAAAAAATCAGTTGCATTTCTATACACTTACAACAATCTGAAAAGGAAATTAAGAAAACAATTCCATTAAAAACAGCCCCAGAAAGAATAAAATACTTAGAAATAAGCTTAAAGAGATGAATGACTTGTACACTGGAAACAACAAAACACCACTTAAAGAAATGAAAGAAGACATGAATAAACAGAAAAACATCCCATGTTCATGGATTGGCAAGCTTAATACTGTTAAGATGTCAACACTATTCAAAGCAATCTACAGATTCAATGCAATCCCATCAAAATCTCTTTAAATTTTTGGCAGAAATAGGAAAAGTGATCCTAAAGTTCACATGGAATCTCAAGGGACCCAAAATAACCAAAACAATCTTGAAAAAGAACAGAGTTAGAAAGTCACATTTCCTGATTTTGAAACTTACTATGCAAAGCCACAGTAATCGAGACAGTATGGTACTGGCATAAAGACAGATGTACAGGCCAACAGTATAAAACACATAACCAAGAAATAGATACTTATATATATGGTCAAATGATTTTTAATAAGGGTGTCAAAACCATCCAATGGCAAATGGGCTGTCAAAATTTTCAACAAATGGTGCTAGGAAAACTGGATACCCATATGCAAAATGGACCCTTATCTTACACCATATACAAAAAGTAACTCAAAATGGTTCAAAGACCTAAATGTAGAGAAAAATTATAAAACTCTTAGAAGAAAACAGAAGAAAAAAGCTTCATGACACTAGATTTGGCAATGATTTCTTGGGTATGAAACAAACAAACAAAAAAAACACAGACAACAAAAGAAAAATCAGATGAATTGGAATTTATGAAAACTAAACTTCTGGGGGACCCTGGGTGGTTCAGTTGGTTAAGCATCCAACTCTTGATTTCGGCTCAGGTCATGATCTCAGGGTTATGGATGGAGGCCCACAATAGGCTCTGAGCTCAGCTCAGAGTCTGCTTGAGATTCTCTCTTTCCCTCTGCCCTTTCCCCTACTCAGGCTTGCTCATGCTCTCCCACTCAAACAAATAAAATCTTAAAAAAAAAAGGATTAAACACCTGTACATCAAACAACACTATTAACAGAGTAAAAAGGTAACCCACAGAATAGGAGAAAATATGTGCAAATTGCATATACAATAAGGGATTAATATCCACAACATATAAAGAAGTCCTCTAAAACTGAACAAGAAAACCCAATTCAAAAGTGGTCAAAGGACTTGAAAAGACAGTTCTCCAAAGAACATATGCAAATGGGCAGTAAGTAACTGAAAAGGTATTCAACCTCACTAATCGCTGGGAAGATGCAAATCAAAAGAACAATAAGATACCAGTTCACATTAAGATAACTATTATCAAAACAAAACGAAAGAGAAAAATCCAACAGTTTTATAAATATGGAGAAACTGAACCCTTGTGCATTGCTAGTGGGAATATAAAATGATGTAGCCACGGAGGAAAATACCATGGCAATTCCTCAAACAATTTAACATATATTTACCATTTGGTCCAGCAAATCCACTTCTGGGTTAATACACAAAAGAAATAAAAGCAGAAAATTGAACAAGAATTTCCGCTACCAATGTTGATACCAACATCATTCACAATACCCAAAAAGTAGAAACAACCTAAATATGCATGGATGGATGGATGAATGGACATACAAAACATGGTATATACATAAGATGAGCTATTATTCAACATTAAAAGGAAGGAAATTCTGGTACATAATATAATATGGTTGAACTCTTGATCTTAGCTCAGGTCTTGATCTCAGGATCTTGAGTTCAAGCCCCACGTTGGACTCCACACTCAGAGTGGAGCCTACTTTAAAAAAAGGCTTTTTCAGCATCACCGAAATGATTTTTTGGTTTGTTAATATGATAAATGACATTGATTGGTTTTCTTTTTTTTTTTTTTTTTTAAGATTTTATTTATTTATTTGACAGAGATAGAGACAGCCAGCAAGAGAGGGAACACAAGCAGGGGGAGTGGGAGAGGAAGAAGCAGGCTTCCAGCAAAGGAGCCCGATGTGGGGCTCGATCCCAGAACGCCAGGATCACGCCCTGAGCCGAAGGCAGACGCTTTAACGACTGAGCCACCCAGGCACCTCGACACTGATTGGTTTTGCACTCCTGTAATAAAGCCCCACTTGATCATAATGTATTTCTTCCTTAATTTTATTGTTAGATTCAATTTGTTAAAATAATGTATAGGATTTTTGCATTAAAATTCATGAGAAATATAATCTGAAGTTTTCTTTCATTGCAATATCTTTTTCTGGTTTTGGTATCAGGGTAATGTGGGGCTCACGGACTGAAATTAGGAAGCATTCCTCCTCTTCGGTGTCTTGGAATATGTGGAGAACTGGTACATATTACCAATTATTCCAGAGCTCAAAAGTGACCTTTTCTTTCTTTTTTCTCAAGTTCTTTTTTTCTCTTTCCACTTCATTTTGGATGGTTTCCATTGCTGTACGTTCAAGTTCACTAACCTTTTCTTTTGTAAGGTCTGATCTGCCATTAGTCCTACTCAGTGTATTTTTCATCTTAGACACTACAGTTTTCATTCCTGTAAGTTCAGTTTTAATCTTTTCTATATCTTCCATGTCGCTATTTAATTTTTGGAATATCGGGAATATACTTAACTGCCTTGATGTCCCCCTCTGCTAATTCTCTCATGTCAACTCAAGGTAGTTTTGATTGGCTGATTTTTCTCCTCATCGTGGTATGTATTTTCCTGCTTTGTTGTATGCCTTACAATCTTTGAATGCCAGACAATGTGAACTTTTTTGTGGTGATAGATATTTTGTATTTCTATAAATATCCTCAAACTTTCTAACAACATTAAACCCTGGAAACTGTCTTTTTGGGTCTTGCCTTTAAAATTCTTTAGTTGGGGGAAGTCTGGGTGACTCAATCAGTTAAGCATTTGCCTTTGGCTCAGGTCATGATCTCAGGATCCTGGGATCGGCCCCATGTCAGCCTCCTTGCTCAGCAGGGAGTTTGCTTATCCTGCTCCCTCTGCCCCTCTTCCCCCCTGCACTCATGCTCTCTCTCTCTAATAAATAAAATCTTTTTTAAAATTTTCAAAAAAAAAAAAAAAAAAAACTTTAGTTGGGATCAGACTGCATTTAGTTTCTATATATTCCCCACTCCTGAAACAAGATCCTTCTGGGTACTCTACCCAATGCCCATGAAGTATACAGTTTTCCAGTCTGGATAGTGGGAAGGTACTATTCTCAGGCCTATGTAAGCATCAAGCACTATTCTGATTCCTTCAGATGATTCTTTCCCTGGCTTCACGCAGCTTTCTCACATGCATGTGCCAATCAGTACTGTGCTGAATACTCTGAGGGGGCTGTCTTTGTATCTATGATTTCTTTCCATATAGCTTTCTCTTTTTTGTTATTCTGTCCTACAAACTCTAGCCACCCTGAAGTCCCTGGACTGAAGTTTATCTCCTCAACTCTGGGAGTATACTGGGGTCCCTTTCCTATAATGCAGTATGGAAACTCTCTCAAACTAGAGTAATCGATGGGCTAATC
Source organism: Ailuropoda melanoleuca (assembly GCF_002007445.2). Lineage (NCBI taxonomy): Eukaryota > Metazoa > Chordata > Mammalia > Carnivora > Ursidae > Ailuropoda > Ailuropoda melanoleuca. Next base: position 27,561,091 of record NC_048219.1, read on the forward strand.
TCATTATTTTTCCATTCACTGCCTGAAAACCATTGTTAGCTATTTTCATCCTTTTTTTTCCTTTGGTTTATGCAAGAGTAAGATAAATCTAGTCCTTATTAATACAACTTCAACAAAAGCAGCAATCTAATACAGCTGCTTTTAAGGTTTTTTCCTTAGTTTTTTTGTAATGTCCTAAAATTTCCTTATAATGTGTATGATGTCTGTTGGCTTTCTTTTTAAGTTTCTTGTTTGGAATTCCCTGAGCTCCTGAAATTAATGATTAGCATCACACCCATTTCTTGAAATTATTCAGTTATTATCTCATAAACTAACAACTTTGTCTTTGTTCTTATTAAATCTTCTGAAGCTCTAATTTAATCAAATAATATGCTGATAAAATTTTAATTTCTTTTCCTTCTGAGTTCCTGATTTTCTTCAATGCATTCATTTTTTCAAAAAAGACATACTGAGGGGCGCCTGGGTAGCGCAGGCGTTAAGCATCTGCCTTTGGCTCAGGGCGTGATCCCGGCGTTCTGGGATCGAGTCCTGCATCGGGCTCCTCCGCTGGGAGCCTGCTTCTTCCTCTCCCACTCCCCCTGCTTGTGTTCCCTCTCTCGCTGGCTGTCTCTCTGTCACATAAACAAAATCTTTAAAAAAAAATTAAAAAAAAAAAAAGACATACTGAGACAGTCAGACACTGTCCTAAGCAATACAGAAACAAAAATAAGAAATGAAACCTGCCCTCCAGAATATTGGATACTGAAGTCTAGAACAGGAGAGAAAGCAGAAATGCACAATACAATATATCTGGTTTTCTGATCAAGCAGTTCTGCAAGCACAGAGAAGGAATACCTAATCCAGACTTGTAGGGAAGGTCAGGTAAAAGAGTATTTCTCAGAGAAAATACACAAACAGACACTTAGACGTAAGTAGAAGATTATGTAGTATTATTATTACCATTTTGAGGGGTGCCGAGGTGGCATAGTCGGTTGAGCATCCAACTCTCGGTTCTGGCTAAGGTTGTGATCTCAGGGTCGTGGGATACAGCTGTGCACTCAGCACAGAGTCTGCTTGGGATTCTCTCTCCCTCTCCCTCTGCCCCTCCCACTTGTGCTCTCTCTAAAATAAATACATCTTTAATACATATATATATATATACACACACACACATACAGCCACTTTGAAAAGAAAAACTTAAATAGCTAAAATACTAATAATTTTTTTAAAAAACATTATTCAGGGGCGCCTGGGTGGCACAGCAGTTGGGCGTCTGCCTTCGGCTCGGGGCGTGATCCCAGCGTTATGGGATCGAGCCCCACATCAGGCTCTTCCGCTATGAGCCTGCCTCTTCCTCTCCTACTCCCCCTGCTTGTGTTCCCTCTCTCACTGGCTGTCTCTATCTCTGTCGAATAAATAAATAAAATCTTTTTTAAAAAATAAATAAAATAAAAATAAAAATATTATTCATATCTATGTCTATGAAAATGTTCTAATAAAAATAACTGAAAAATTATGAACTCCTGAAGTCTAAAGATTATAAGGCCCTGCATGGTCTGGACTTCTCTAGCTTCATCTCACATCATTTTCCTCCTATCTCAATTTGCCCCAGTCATACTAGACTCTTTCTGTTCCTCATATGCTGTGTCATCATTCACCTTTTTGCCTTTATTTTTTTTTTTTTAAAGATCTATCTATTCATTTTGAGAGAGCACACACGCACAAGTGGGGTGAGGGGCAGAGGGAAAGAATTTCAAGCAGATTCTGCTTGCGCAGAACTGACTCACGCTCAATCCTACAACCTATGAGATCATGACCTGAGCTGAAACCAAGAGTCAGACGCTCAACTGACTGAGCCACCCAGGCACCCCCTTTTTGCCTTAATTTTAAACTATTACTTCAAAGTTCAACTCAAATGTCACTTTCTCAGAGAAATGTCCCTGTTGCAAGTTAAGTAAAATATCCTTGCACACTTCCTTAGTACCACATCTCTCCCTTTAATAGAACTCATTATACACTTAAATTCTTTTTCAGTGTATGCCTTCACCAATACTTTAGAAATTCTGAGGGTAGGAACCACAACTATCTTATTCACCACTGTCTACACCTACCACATAAAAACTCAATAAATATCAGTTGGACTGATTTTTATTTGACGGTTTCTTTTTTTTTTTTGAAGACTTTATTTATTTATTCAACAGAAATAGAGACAGCCAGCGAGAGAGGGAACACAAGCAGGGGGAGTAGGAGAGGAAGAAGCAGGCTCCCAGTGGAGGAGCCTGATGTGGGGCTCGATCCCATAACGCCGGGATCACGCCCTGAGCCAAAGGCAGATGCTTAACCGCTGTGCCACCCAGGCGCCCCAACAGTTTCTTTTTTTTAATTAAAATTTTAAGTATCTCACCCAGAACCAGGCTCAAACTTACAACCCAGAGATCAAGATCACATGTTCTACCAACTGAGCTGGCCAGGCACCCCTATCTGACAGTTTTAAATTTAAGAATCAACATACTTTAGTAGGAACAGACGGATCTCTGAAAAAGGTTCCCCTCCTGACCAACTAAGATAAGAAGGGGAATCAATCACAGCTTTTAATGCTATCACTTCAGTTACTAATATAAGACAGGACAAATAACCCATTTTTAGTTTCACAGATAAATATCTGATATAGTTTTACCATTCAAAAATTAAAACATTTTGTGAAACGAACTCACCAAAATATTTTTCTTATGTCGTTTCTCCTTTATATGTTTATGAGCTCCCTGGATGTTTTCAATGTGAATTAAGCAAAGCTTGCATAGATATCGGCAATTAGTATATTCTGGTGAGCGCTGAAAAGTCAAAAAATTCATTTTTTCAGAAAAGAGAGAAGCAAATATTTGACTATATATGTGAATGATACAATTACATAAATAAAAGAAGCAAAAATAAGCATTAAAAGAAAAAAATTTTAATAAACAAATCAGTACTTACAGCCCCAAAGGATAGTTGTCCTTTTCAAAACAGTCATCACAAGAGATCACCTACTTATTTCAAACAACACCATAATAATGCTAAATATTTGGTACTTATCTAATATAATAGAGTCTTTAGAATCTAATGTAGAAGAAAGGCAGTCTTATTACTTAGTCTTATTCTAATGCTCTCCCCAAAATCAGTTTCAAACTTTGTCTTTTTGATTACTACAAAAAATAAAATCCACCCTCAAATAGGAGATTTCAAAAGAAAATGAGTTGAGAATATGGAAGAAAATTCCAAAAGCTGAGTTCTGAAAACATTCCACTCAATCACAATCTCATGGGAATAAATGGATAATCTCCTGAAGTAGCTATTCTAAAGGGAACAATTCTGACACACAAAAATTATCATAGTACTTTAGTCATACTTTATAAATCTGTTCTTGAATTAGTAAAAAAAACTTACTAATTCCAAAGTACCTGTTATGTACTAGGCACTATGTTAGGTGCTTCATATACAATTTGTCATTTTAATACCTCTAGTAATCCAAATACATTGCTATTATCTTCATTCTCTATATGTGAAAACAAAAGCTCATACAGCCTGTGACTTTCACAAAGATATAATATTAAGTAGGAGATGCTGAATTTAAATTCATGTATATCTGAATCCAAAGCCAACTCTATGCATATGATTACACAATGAAAAATTACAAAAACACAATAAATACACATTGAATTTTAAAACATCATTTCTAGTGCCTTACACTGCAATTTCTGAAATTACAGCAATGCTTAAATTTTTATTTCGGATTGATCTTCAATAGCCTGCAACTCCTGACAAAGAGATTCTCTAATTTCATAGTATTATGATTTTCTTTAAACGGAAACCTGCCGCAAACTAACAAAAGTCCTATCACGGACTAAAAATAAATATAGCCATCATTTACAAAGTATGTATAACCTTACAACCCTATAATGATTCCCCATTTTACTGGCAAGCAACTAAATCTCAAAAATTAGATACTTTGTCCAAGACAACAAGCAAAAAGGAAAATGCAGTTCAATCCAGTCATTTCAATTTGTAGTATAAAAATTCTTTCACCATTTGCAACGACATGGATGGAGCTAGAGAATATTATACTAAGCTAAATACGTCAGTCAAAGAAAGACAAATATCATATGATTTCACTCATATGTGGAACTTAAGAAACAAAACAAATGAGCAAAGGGGAAAAAAAAGAAAGAGAGGCAAACCAAGAAACCAAATTTATCAAGAGAACCAACTGACGGGTACCAGAAGATAAGTGGATGGGGGTATGGGTTAAATAGGTGATGGAGATCAAGGAGTGCACTTGTTGTGATGAGCACCTGGTGGTGTACAGAAGTGCTGAATCGCTCTATTGTACACCTGAAACTAATATTACACTGTATATTAACTAACTGGAATTTAAATAAAAACTTAAAAACAAAAGACCATAAAAAACTTTCAAATCTGTCCTTATTGGGGAATGAATTAAGCCCTCACAGAGACTCCTACGTCTTAGTTTCTAACAACTAGTACTTAATTCCCTAAATATTTTCTGAGCTCATACTGTATGTCAAACATTTGTCTAGAAAGTAGGGATATATAGCATAAACAAAACAAACCAAAGTCTGTCCTCACAATTTACTTTTAGTATACAGAGACATGTAATAAATAAACAAATGGCACAAATAAATAGGAGTATGGTGCAGGGGTCCTAACTACTTTTTTTTTTTAAGATTTTTATTTATTTATTTGACAGAGAGTGAGACAGCGAGAGAGAGAACACAAGCAGAGGGAATGGGAAAGGGAGAAGCAGGCTTCCCTCTGAGCAAGGAGGCCAATGAGGGACTCGATCCCAAGACTCTGGGATCATGACCTGAGCCGAAAGCAAACGCTTAACGACTGAGCCACCCAGGCTCCCCTGCTAACTACTTTTTTAAAAAGGTTCATCACTTAAGACCTTACTGATAAAATAACTTAAAGGAAGTGAAGGATTGAGGTATGTGGGTATTTGGGAAGAGCACTGCAAGTTGAAGGAAATGTTAATGCTAAGGCCCTGAGGCAGGAATATGATAGCATGTTTGAGAAACTGCAAAAAGCCTAATATATGACTGGCAATGAGTGGTAATGAGGGCCAGGTCAGAGGGCCCCTTAAAAGGATTCTGGTTTTTATTCCAAGTGTGAGGGGAAGACACTGAAGGTTTTCGAGCAGAGAATTAAGTTTTAATCTATATTTTTAAAGGATCACTTGCCTTCCTAATTCCTTTAAGAACTGAAGCAGGAAGAGCTTACTGCCATTATAAGCATACTGCAATGATCTAGAAAAGAGATGATGATGTTGGCTTGGTTCAAGAATAGTGAAAGTGGCAAGGGTCAGATTCAGGAGTTGAAAATGTAAATACAGAACACCTAAAGCTATGAATATTGACAAGGTCGCTAAAGGAGTTAAGAAATCACTCATCATATTAAGTTTTTCAATTGTAAAATATTAGCAGACAAGGACCTGTCTGGATTCTTTTTGTAAGAAAAGTCTGTTTTAACATGAATGGGGAGTCAGAAGGCTTGAGATGACATCTCAATTGACCTTGGATTAAATCTCTAACACTGAAAACTGCTTCTATAATCTTAAAATGAAATAACAAAAATTGCTCTACCTGGTAAAATAATTCAATTCTACAAGTAGCTGATCTTTACTGCTTAATACACACCAGACACTATACAAAGAACTTTTACTTATATTATTGTATTTATTCCTCATAACAGTCAATGAGCTAGGTGTTTTTATTAACTTGATTTTAATGATGACGTAATTGAGGTTTAAAGAGGTTTAAATAACTTACCTACTGTTATCCAACCTGTAAGTGGCAGAGGTAGGCCCAGTGACTCCAAAATCTATACACTTAGCCACTAAGCAAACTACCTCTAATCATTAACCAACCACTACGTGCAAGGTACTATATTAAGCACAACACCAAGTAGGACAAAAATGTTCTCACAACATCATGAAGCTTCTAGGTTGACAGAAGAGACACATGAAAAATGTTTTAAAATTCCCATTATATAGTTATATTTTATTTTAGTATTAAACACACACATTAATAAACCTTCTTTAAAGTTTCTACAGACCAGCTAGAATAAATATTGCTGGGCATGGAAATTCTAAGTATTTCCTAGTCATTATTTAACACTAACTATAGGGAAATTTACCCTTCTAACCTAAAAGCTTGGATTCATTCCTTCTTTGGTACAGTTTAAAAATCTATATCTTTACTCATCAATCAGATACTCTTATGGGTACACTGTGAACCCAAGGACTGATAAAATCAAAAGCAAGTAGTTAAGAATATTCTTAATGAATGTCTAAAGTTGATAAAGAAAAATGTTAATTAAGAGTACACTAAATTGAAAATAAGAGGTTTTGGAAAACATGAGAAACAAAGAAGTGCCAGAAAAAAAAGAGATTACAGACATCTATGCTTGTATTGGCACACTCATTTTATATCATTGCTGCTTAAATTCAAATAAATTCAAAGAACAAAATGTCTTCCATGCTTCTAAGCTTTTCTTTTACCCCGGCCATTCTTTCCTACCACCATCAAAACCACCCTTTATCCATTCTACCCTAATTTCTTTCATCCCCCAAGAATGATCTTTCCTGCTTCATATCCTATCCCATCCAGTCCCCTACTTATTTTTCTTAAAACAGATTTTTCCCATTTCCTTTATACATGCCGTATAACTCACCTGCACCAGACTTCCCCAATTCACCTAGTCAACTCCTACAGCTACTCCTCCTGACTCAGTTCCAATGTCACCTCCTCTAAAGCATTCTCCAAACTGATGCCTCTATACCCCCAATCAAGCTGGTCACTCTTTTGTCTAAGATTTCAAACAGTATTACTATTATTTGCTTACATGTTTTTCTCTAATTAGCAAACTCCTAGAAAAGGACTAACATGTTTTTAAAAATGCCACACGTGCCCCAATTCAACTTTCTATCACCAGATCATGGCCCATGAAAAGCACCCAATATTTATCTTAACACACAGATCCAGAATAGCTACTAATTCCAGACTTAGGGAAGAGAAAGTGAGGAAAGAGAGAACTAAGTAAAAGAGCAAACTGCAAAAAACACTTCCTTCTAACTAGGATCTTGGGAGACTAGCTACACAGCCTAAATTCTCTTCTACATTATGGGCCTCTACCCTTTAATATTCCTTTCTATTTTCATAGGGTGACTACTCTGTTGTAAGTTCTATTTATATCTCAGGATTGCCTCACTTTTCTCAGATATGACCTCACTTTTCTAAACTACAAAACTATGTCATTTCTTTCTTTCCTTTCTTATTTATCAAGAATGATGACCTGTATTTCCTTTAATACGTGCTCACAAATATCCCAAACTGTGGACAGACTGATTGATGATTCTTTCCTTCTATATCTAGCAATGTTTTTATTAAGGCTAGGAATGTGTATTTCTAGGTTAAGAATTTAATTAGTACACAGGAACAAGATACTAATGGCTAGAACAATTCCTAATACATAGGAGACATTCAGTAAATATGGAAGACAAAAGAGGAAAGGGGAAGAGAAAGCTAAGGAGAAAGTGCAGTATATCATACAACATTTGCTAATTAATTTCTGTCACTCCAAATGGACTGTCCACTTCTAATTCACCAACTGCCACTTTCATCAACATATCCCAGTGCCCAGCATAGTACCTAGAATATAACAAGCACTCAGTATCTCTTGATGACTGAATAAATCAGAGGTCAGCAAACTTCTGTAAAGGGAAAAAGTAGTATTTTGATAAATATCTTATGCTTTGGTGAAGAGTAAATATTTTATGCTTTGCAAGCTATAATGCTCTCTGAAGCAACTATTCAATTCAAAGCTGCCATGGTAGCATGAAAACAGCCATAGACAGTAGGTAAACAAATGGCTATATACCGATACAATTTTGCTTACAAAGACAAGGGACTAGGCTTATTTTACACATTTTAAAAACTCAAAGCACATAAACAAAAGGCAAAAACAAGAGGGTAGGCCGTAGTTTGCTGACCCCTGGAATGAATGAACAAAGTAAGACTCAGATGTAAGGATTTGCTGAACAATGGGAGAGAAGAAAGGAAAGAGGGAAGTTAGGAAAAATGAATGCTATCTCTGCCTTAGCAATAAAAGATAAATAAAAAGAGCTGTGCTTGGCAAAGAAAAGTTATGAAACATGCATCTTCCTCCAAATAACTAAAACGACATAATATACTTTTTCAAGTCGAAAGATGTGATCTCTTTCTAAGCGTTCTTCTGCTTGTTTCAAGCCTAGCCTCTGCTCAGGTGTCAGTGCAGATTCATCTATCACAGTAGCATTTTCTAAATACTCCATCTCTGAAGAATTTTCTTTATTAGAGTCATCATTCTTCATTTTACCTAGAAAAGGAAGCAATCAGTTACCATCAAAACAACAGATAAATTAAAAAAAATTTTGATGGAAAACAGACATTCAATTTATACACATACAAGAAAAATATTCTTTCCTTACACTTTCCTTAGCTGTTCAAGTTGGTATACTTATGTAAAATACAAGTAAGAGATATACATGGTATCAGAAGTCACAAAGAAAAAACTATTTCATGAGTCAAATGCCTATCTTGTTCTTCCAACCTATCAAGAGACAAATATGACTGAGACTCACTACACAAGGCTAACACAACATAACCATCTTGTGTTGATAAAAAGTGTGATAAAAAGCTGGGGCGCCTGGGTGGCACAGCGGTTAAGCGTCTGCCTTCGGCTCAGGGCGTGATCCCGGCGTTCCGGGATCGAGCCCCACGTCGGGCTCCTCTGCTGAGAGCCTGCTTCTTCCTCTCCCACTCCCCCTGCTTGTGTTCCCTCTCTCACTGACTGTCTCTATCTCTGTCGAATAAATCAATAAAAATCTTAAAAAAAAAAAAAAAAGTGTGATAAAAAGCTATTTTAAGTCCCAAAGATTAGTCACTAAAGTCATTTTAATGACTTCATCACTATACACTAGCAGCTAAAATAACATACATCCTCTAGACCACAAACCCACACCAAGCTCCTCCCTCTTTGCTTTCACTGAACTCATGGATATCCCTACCACATCAAAATTTTTTCTTTGATTCTCTGCCTCCTAACTAGATTACAATCTCTTCAATGCATAGACTGTGTGCTATCATCTTCTCATTTCCAGCACCCAGTATTATACACCTGGCATACAGCAGGTTCCACTATCAGTGTTATTTTTTAAAATACAAATTGAATCATATTATTCTCTTGCTTAAAATACTTACAAGGCTTTCAAAGAGTTCAGAATAAAGTTTAAACTCTCTAGCATATTACATACCATGAAGGCAGTAGATAGAACAATAATTTCGAGTTGTAATCAGTGCTATAAAGGAAAAAAGCAAGTTAACTCAGAAGGAGACTAACTTTAGACATGAGAATCAAGGAAGACTTCTCTCAGATTTTAAATCTAGACCTTAAGAAAGAGAGCTAAGGTGTCTATATCTCTAACCTTATATCCTGCCATAATACTTTTCACTTCATTCATACCAAATGTGCTAGAATGGATCACTGCTACTTCAAGTCTCAATGCGTTTTACATATGCTGTTCCTTCCACCATCAAGGCCATCCTCACTTCAGCTAGTAATGTTTACTCGTCCTGCAAAATTCATCTTAAGCTTACACTGTTTCAGAAGACAGTCTGATATTCTTTATACAGTTGACACTTGAATAATATTGGGGTGCCAAATTCTGTGTATAACTTTTTACTGCCCAAAATCTTAACTATTAATAGCCTACTGTTGACCAAAAGCCCTTAATAATAACAAACAGTTGACAGACACATATTTTGTATGTTATATATATCATATATTGTATTCTTATAATAAAGTAAGCTAGAAAAAAGAAATTCTTAATATGAAAGTTGTAAGAAGGGTGCCTGGGTGGCTCAGTCAGGTAAAGTGTCCAACACTTGATTTCAGCTTAGGTCATGATCTCAGGGTCCTGAGATCGAGCCCTACACTGGGCTCTGCCCTGGCATGGAGCCTGCTTAAGTTTCCCTTCCTCCCTCTCACTCTCTGCCCCTCCCCTCAAAAAAAAAGAAAAGAAAAGAAGAGAAAATACATTTATAGTACTATACTTACATTTATAGTACTATACTGTATTTACTTAAAAAAAAAAAAAAAATCGGGCTCCTGGCTGGCTAAGTCAGTAGAGCATGTGACTGTTGACCTCAGTGTGAGTCCCACATACTGGGTGTAGAGATTACTTAAAAATAAAAAATGATTTTTTAAAATTTTTATTTTCTTACCACTGCCCTTTATAAATTTTTTAAAAATTAAAAAAAAATCCACACACAAAAATCCATGTAAGTGGACCTGTGCAGTTCAAAATTGTGTGTTCAACTATATAAGCTGTATTCTCACAGCACTTGCTATTATCTCACATTTGCATAATAATGTAATTTGTATTCATTTATCTATCTCCTACTTTAGATTATGGATTTCTTGATGCTAATGACTAGGCTTTATTTAACTTTTTACTTTCATATTTAATACCTAGACCAGAGATGACACTTAATGAAAGCATGTTGAACAAAAAATAATTCAGACGTATCTAAAAACACTGCTTTAAGTAAATGCTCATAGACAACCAAAAAATCTCTCACTCTACCCTCAAAAGCCAACTAACTACATGCCATCTACAAGAACGATGACAATCAATTCTACATTTTGACAGCGCTAATTTTTCAAACAAAGAAGAAATGGTATGCCTCTGGAGATGATGTGTTTCCTACCACAAGGGCACAGAAGTCTCAGAATCAGATGGCAAACTCTTAGACAAAGATGTTATAAAAAGGATTCAAACATCAGAATTATGGCTAGGATAGCTAACTGATGCTTTTTTTTTTTTAAGATTTTATTTATTTATTTGACAGAGAGAGAAGGACAGCCATTGAAGAGAGGGAACACAAGCAGGGGGAGTGGGAGAGGAAGAAGCAGGCTCCCAGCAGAGCAGGGAGCCGGACACGGGCCTCAATCCCAGCACCTTGGGATCACGCCCTAAGCCGAAGGCAGACACTTAATGACTGAGCCACCCAGGCGCCCCAGCTAACTGATTCTTTAATTACTGTCAGGGAAACACTGATATACAATGAGCAATTTGCAATTATGTCCTAGTATTTGGAAAAATAATTTCGTTTCTTAGAGGCCATTTTATGATGGAAATGTAAAAGAAAAGGCAAAATCCTAGTTTTATATCTACATTTCATAATAAAGAATAGTAGAAAGAAAACAATATTCTAACCTTCTTCTCTTTTTTTGTATGTACCATTTGCCCAGCACAAGGCAACCAACATCCTATAATACTATCATTTCTGCGAATATAAATAATTATAGAAAGCTGCATATCTTTCTTTAAAAGTCAGAAATAAATGAAATTATTTAATCTTCTGAAATCAACATCAATATAAAATAACATCAGACAGAATTTCCCAAACTGTTTTCCGTAGAACTCTAGTCCCATGAGATATTAATATTCTCACAAAAGAAGAGTTGAAAACAAGTATTCAAACAAAAACCTGTACATGAATATTCATAGCAGCACTATTCACAACAAAGGTGGAAAAGACCTAAATGTCCAATCACTGATTAACAGATAAACAGAACGTGGCATATCCATATAGTAGAACATAATTCAGCTGTCTTAGCTCAAGTTGCCATAACAAAATACCATAGACTTGGTGGCTTAAACAACAGGAATTTATTTTCTCACAGTTCTGGAGGCAGAAAAGTCCAAGATCAAGGTGCCAGCAGGGTCAGTGTCTGATTAGTACTCTTTGGATTGCAGACAGCTGGCTTTCTTGCTGTGTCCTTAAGGAGGCCATTCCTTGGTTAGTGCATAGAGAGAGAGAGAGAGAGATCTCTCGCTCTTCTTATAGGGTTTCAATTCTACTGGATTAGGACCCCACCCTTATGACCTCATTTAATCTTAATTACCTCCTAAAATCTCTTATCTCCAAATGTGATCACACTGGTAGTTAAGGCTTCAGCATAGGTATTTTAAGGGGACACAATTCAGTCTATAGCATGAGCCTTAAAAAGGAAAGAAGTACTGATGTATATAACACAAATGAACCTTGAAACCATGATACTTAATGAAGGAAGCCAGACACAAAAAGATCACATACTGTATGACTGCATTTCTATGAGATACCCAGAATAGGCAAATATATAGAAAAAGAATCTATATTAGTGGTTTTCAGAGGATGACGGAGAGAGGGAGAATAGGAATGAATCTTTTTTTTTTTCCTCCAAGACCTGAGCTGAGATTAAGAGTGAGACCCTTAACCAACTGAACCACCCAGGGACCCCAAGGAGAGTGAATCTTAATGGACACAGTGTATCCTTTTGGGGTGATGAAAAAGTTCTGCAATTAGATAGTGGAGATGGTGGTACAACACTATAAATGTACTTAATGCCACTGAATTATATACTTTTTTTTTAAGATTTTTTTTTTTAATTTATTTTAGAGAGAGTGGGCATAAGCAGGGGGAGGGGCAGAGGGAGAGAAAGCAGCAGACTCCCCAATGGAGGGCTCAATCCCAGGACCAAGATCATGACCTCAGCCAAAGGCAGACAGTTAACCAACTGAGCCACCTAGGCACCCCAAATTACATACTTAAAAATGGTTAAGATAGTAGTTACTGTAGGATTCAGCAATTCCACTCCTACACATATACCAAGAAGTGAAAACATACATCCACACAAAAACGTTTAAATGTTCACAGCAGTATTATTCATAATAAGCAAAAGATGGAAACAATTCAAACATCTATCAACTGATAAAAGGATAAATAAAATGTGGTATAGCCATACAACGGAATTAAGCAATAAAAAGGAATAAGGTACTAATACATGCTACAACATGGATGAATCTTGAAAACGTTGTGCTGGGGTGCCTGCATGGCTCAGTCTGTTAAGCATCCAACTCTTGATTTTGGCTCAGGTCATGATCTCGGGGTCATGAGATCAAGCCCCACATCGGGCTCTGCGCTGGGAGTGGAGCCTGCTTAAGATTCTCTACCTCTCCCACTGCCCTGGCTCTCTCATTCTCCCTCACCCTCTCTAAAATAAAGGGGGGAGGCACCTGGGTGGCTCAGTTGGTTGGGTATCCAATTCCTGGTTGTGGCTCAGGTCATGATTTCAGGGTCGTGGGACTGGACCCTGCTTTGGGCTCTGAGCTCAGCACCAAGTCTGCTCAGACTCTCTCCCTCTCCCCTGTTCCCTGCCCCTTTCCCTGCCTGCACACAAGCTCGCTCTCTCAAATTTAAAAAAAAAAAAAAAAAAAAAAAAATCAAACCAAAAAACCCCATTGTGCTAAATGAAAAAAGCCAAATAAAAAAGGCCACATATTCTATGATTCCCTTTACAGAAAATAGGCAAATCTATAGAGACAGAAAGTAGATCAGTGACTTCTTTTTTTATGGTTGGAGGAGCAGAGAGAGAGGGAGAGAGACAATCTTAAGCAGGTTCCATGCCCACCGTGGAATCCAATGCAGGGCTAATTCAAGACCCTGAGATCACAACCTGAGCCAAAATCAAGCGTCAGAGCCTCAACCAACTGAGCCACTCAGGTACCCCATAAGCAGTGACTTTTAATGGGTACAGTTTCTTTTGTGGGTGATGAAAATTTTCAAGAATTAGACAGTGATAATAACTACACAACTTTTTGAATATAGTACTAAAAACCACTAAACTGTATGTTTCTTTTCTTTTTTTTTTTTTTNTTTTTTTTTTTTTTTTTTTTTTTTGAGAGTGTGTGCAAGTAGTGGGAAGGGGGGGGAGCACCGGTGCGGGGTGGGGAGTGGTGTGCATAGGGAGAGGGAGAGAATCTTAAGCAGACTCTGTGCTGAACAAGGAGCCCGATGTGGGGCTTGTTGTCAAGACCCTGACATGATGACCTGAGCCAAAATCAAGAGCTGGACACTTAACTGACTAAGCTACCCAGATGCCCCTAAACTGTATGTTTTAAATGAGAAATTTTGGCATGTGAATTATATCTCAATAAAAGGATCATATAAAAAAGTATGGACACCTGAGTGGTTCAGTTGCTTGAGTGTCTGACTCCTGATCTCAGCTCAGTCTTGATCTCACGGTCTGAGTTCAAGCCCCATGCTAGGCCTCACATTGGGTGTGGAGCATACTTAAAGAAAAATAATAACAACAGGGGTGCCTGAGTGGTGCAGTCAGTTGGCAAACTGACTCTTGGTATAGGCTCAGGTTGTGATCTCAGGGTTGTGAGATAGAGCCCCGTGTGGGGGTCCCCATTCAGTGTGGAGTCTGCTTGGAATTCTCTCTCCCTCTCTCTCCCTTTGCCCCTCCCACTTGTGGGTGTGTGCGTGAGCACTCTCTTGCTCTCTCTCTAACAAATAATCTTTTAAAAACAATAAAAATTTTTAAATGGTAAGAAAAATTAGAAATGTGACAGTGATAAAGACTATGGAGAAAAATTAAACCAGTAAAAAGAGAAGGACTGTAAATTTTAGATAAGGAACCCACCAAAACCCTCGCTGAAAAGGTGAAGGAGGTTAAGAGCAAGGCATATGGACATCTTCGGGAAATGTTCCAAGCAGAGGAAAAAGCAAATGTGAAGGCCATCCTTCATATTTGAGGAAATGCAAGGAAACCATGCACTTGGAGCAGAGAGGGAGAAAGTAAGAAGTAGATAAATAAAAGCAGGGAAGTGGGACAGTAGCACAGATCACGTAAGGCCTTACTGTTCACTGCAAGGACACTGTCCCTCTAATGTATGGGAAACTGAGGAAACATTTTGAGAATAGTACCATGATCTGAATAATTTTAACAGGATCATTCTGGCTGTTACACTGAAAATACAATGAAAAGTTAAATAAGTGAAAGTAAAGAGATGAGTCAGGTTATGATGTTCAAAAGCATGATCCTAACCAGCAACATATAATCTTACTCAGGAGCTTGTTAGAAATCCATTATCTCAGGTCCCACTCTAGATTTTCAAAATGAAAAATTTCCAGGAAAGGAACCCAAGAATCTGCATTTTAATACAATTCCCAGGTAATTCATATATAAATTAAAGTTTGGGGCGGGGGAAACATTTGAGAAGCCCAGATCTAGAACATTCACCCCTCAAATATTCGCCGCGCTCCCTCTCTCACCACTTTCCTTCAAGTATTTCTCTGTTACCTTCTCAGTGACAATTTATATTTGAAACACCACCACCAGACACAGTAGCATCATTCCCTACAATCTTTACTATTTTTTCTCATTAGACTTATTACCATCTAACTTATGACATACTTCTGCTTTTTACTATATATGTTGTCCCTCTCCTCCTACTAGGATTATCAACTCCATAAAAGCAATGCTGTCTGTTTTGTTCATTGCTAAATTCCTAGCAACTAAATTAGTACCTGGCACATAGCAGTCACCCATAAAAATATTTATTGGATGAATGGCAAAAGGAAAACCTGTGAGTGCTAACTGAAAGCTAAAGTTGGGCCTAATGAAGAAAGATTAAGCCACAAACCTCAGGTGGGCCTGAGATTAGTTAAATGTCTATAAAGCCTGTTAAGTCCAAACAGACAATGATCTATATATAAAGGCGTTATTCTACTTAATTTATAAAGGGGCACCCTAATGAGAAATCATTAATTTAAATATAATTTGGACTTTTTCATACGAGGGAAAAAGTACTAAAGAATTATGTATGAACTTCAAGGCAGATACAATACATACTGAAGAGAATTCTTTAATGAAAAATGATTGCTGTACTATAAATCATTCTTATGAATTTGTTAAACCAAGTCTCCCAAAAGGACCTCTACTTGGTCTACTAGCTTCTTTAAACTAGTTCTTTTTGAAGAACTAGTAGTTCTTTAAAAGTAGTTCTTTTTAAACTAGTAGTTCTTTAAACTACTTTAAACTTGTTCTCCATATTAACAATAACAAAACTGCACTTATTTAAAGAAATAATAATAAGAATATTCATTGCCACTGCATGCCTACCATGTACTACATGAAATACTCCATTCGATTACTTCACTTAACCTTCGTAAAACAGGCAGCAGCATCTTAACTTTTTTTTAAAAATGAGGAAACTGATGGGCTGCCTGGGTGGCGCAGTAGGTTAAGCACCAGACTTGGTTTCGGCTCAGATCATGACGTCAGGGTTATGAGATAAAGCCAGGAGGCGGGCTCTGTGCTCAGCATGGAGTCTGCTTGAGACTTTCTCTCCCTCTCCTTCTGCTCATGCTAGGTCTGGCTCTCTCTCTTTAAAGTAAATAAATAAATCTTAAAAAAAAAAAAAAAACAAACCTTTAACATGTTTTAAATTATAAGCAGCTTATCCAAGAATACAAATTTAAGTGGGGAAGGTAGGATTCAAAACCTATGCAATTATATATCACTCTGTCACTTCATTTAGTTTTTTTAACAACCTTTTTAAAAATAATTTTAAAAAGTAATCCTTTAAAAAAATTTCCCTTTTTAAAAAATAATTCTTGGGGCCGCCTGCATGGCCCCAAGCATCTGCCTTCAGCTCAGGTCATGATCTGGGGGTCCTGGGATTGAGCCACGCATCAGGCTCCCTGCTCAGTGGGGAGTCTGCTTCTCCCTCTTCATCTGTGCACTCTCTCTCTCTCTCTCTCAAATAAATAAAATCTTTGGAAAAAATAATAATAATCCTTGAATCAGATTTTTCACTAACTCAAGCAATCAAACCCTTGTACCTGATCTTATGCACCACTATTTCCCAACTTCCATCATTCACATGCTATCATGTTCAGATTTGCCTTGTCTAAACACTATCAGTAGTGTTATTTTTTTGATGCCACCTTGAAATTGACTTCTTTTTTTGGCATGCTCTTTAAAATTTAAACCATATCTTTAAAATTACAAAGTTGGTATTTTTTCTTATACACACAAAGACATGTCTATTAAAGTTTAAAAAAAATGGTCTGTCAATATACTATCAATTGTGTATCATCAGAAATAAAACAAACTATTTCTAAACTCCTTACCAGAGTTTCTCAGAGTGTAATGAATGACTTATAAGTAGTTTTTTCTTGTTATTCGTGTATCAAGGAAAGGTTTTATTTAGCCAGCCAAAGAAACATGAGAAAAAAGACTGCCAAGAAAAATCCATTAAACAAAACCAAGATTAAAATACTCAAAAGACACAGACGACATTTATAAGCAATTAAAGCTAAGATCAAAATACCAAAAGAAAATGAATTTTACACCAAGAAGTCTCAAGCAAATTACAAGAGTCCTAACCAATCTCTGCTTCCTGTCAAAGAATTTGCTGCACTACGGTCCAAAGATTAAAAACACGTATAAATATATCTGGTCATAGCACTACCTTGCTCAAAACTCTTCAAAGCTTCTCAAAACACTCATAATAAAGTCTAAACTGTCTATCACGTCCTAAAAGGTCCTTCAATTCTCCAATTATCGTGTGCCTTTTCAACTGGATCGTTTGATACTTTCACCCCCAATTCTGTTCCAGTCATACTTAATCTCAGTCATACTTTCATTCTCACATCTATATCCTGCATTTTCTCAACCCAAAAACTAAAGCCTTCAATTAAATCATGCACTCTCTCAACTGTAAGTTTTCTGCACTGAACTAAATTACCATTTTACTTATGTGTATCACCCCCATCTAACTTGAAGCGTCCTTGAGATCAGGTGCTGTATTTTTTAGTTTTTCATTGTAAACATATGTTTGGCATATAAAAGGAAGTCAATACATACATGTTTATTGAATGAATGAGCCACATATTACCAGGACCACTTAAAACGTGCGTATGTATGTACATACATATGTACATACAGTCTACATGAGCCACTAATTTCCATTTGCACAGGCTTTTACCTACTGTAATAAATGTAAAGTTTCTTTTTTAGCTTAAAAGGTCATATTATTAATGTCCTTTCTGTAACTAAAGTAGTTAAAATCAAACTAAGAATAATCGAAAGAACATTAATATAGGAAAATCTCTCCGAAAATGTAACCTGTGGGATAATGTAATTTGTACTTACTCAAATCATCTGATATGTCCTCAATTCCTGAAGCACTATCATCAGAATCACCAGTATTATCTGTACATGCTTGCTGCTTCTGAGATTGTGGTGCAGTTTCTGAAGCAGATTTTCCTCCCTCTACATCCATATTCACTTTGTCCAGAGAAGTAAAAGAGCTTGGAATTTTTTTTCCAATCTGCTGAAATTCTGTTCGTCGTATGTTTTCCTTCAACACTAAACTGGGCGCCTTCTCTGGTTCTGCTGGTGAACCAGGGACCTTTTCTGATTTCATCTGAGAACTGGGTACTTTTTCCATTTTCCTCTGTGAACTAAGTGACTTTTCTGTTGCTGTTGCCTGTAAGCTGGGTGTCTTTTCTGTTTTCGCTGGTGAATTAGGGGATTTTGGTAATTTTTCTGCTTTTGCTTGTGAAACAGGTACCTTTTCTGCTTTCACTGGTGAATTAGGTGATTTTTTTGTTTTGCAATGACTTTGATCTCGAAGGACTAATCCCAAATCTTTAGGGCTTGCTATGTTGGCAGCATTTACTTTACATGATTTAACTTCTGTTTTTTCTATACAAATATCATTTTGCTTATTTTTTTTACTACTATTCTTATTTGGAGAGCTGGTCCCAATTTCTTTTATGGATTTATCATTTCTAGCTTTCAAAGTTTGATTAGATATAACTTTAACTGCTTTGCTTTCTTCAGAAAGAGCCCAAGCATTTTTCTTTGGTTCATGATTTTCATTTGTAGAGGTCTTAGAGTCTTCCATTATTTGAAAACCTGCTTCTTTCCAATTGTGATACTGTGAAATGGCAGATTTCCAGTAGTTGAATTGCTTCAATTCCAGATTAGGCAAACAAACTGTTGGGTTAAAAAAAAAAAAAGAAAAAAACCAAAATGTTATTTAAAATGCAAAATCCATTTTTAAAAAATTGGTGAGACTTTCAAAAACTTTCAAAATTTTTTCTCAAAACTGAAGAATTGCAAAAACTTTAAAAAGTCTGTTAACCATATGAGGAGTTAAAACCCACTTAGTAAATAACAGCCAAATTGTCATAAAGAAGGTTCTAATGGTTATGGCAGTATGACATCAAAACAGAGAATTTTAAAAAATAAAATTTGTTTTACATTACTCAGTAAAAATTTCAACTAAAAGGGAAATAAAACTTGTAACTGATGTACCACAATTAATATAAAAGGAAATGGAACAAAGAAAACATAACCATTCCATTCTAGGGGCACCTGGTTGGCTCAGCATGCAACTCTTGAACTCAGGGTCTTGAGTTCAAGTCCCACATGGGGTGTAGGGATTAAATAAGATTGATATACTCTTTTATTTAAAAAAAAACTGATAAGGCTCTTTCTAAATTATTTTATAAAGTAATTTTTAAATTATAATTAAAATTTAAGCCAAAACCAAAAAAAAAAAAAATTAAGCCAAACCATCCTATATTTTCACCATTAATATCTTTTTTTTTTAATTAAGATTTTATTTATTTATTTGACAGAGAGAGAGCACACAAGCAGGGGGAGCAGCAGAGGGAGAAGGAGAAGCAGGCTCCCCGCTGAGCAGAGAGCCCAATGTGGGGGTCGATTCCAGGACCTTAGGATCATGATCCCAGCTGGAAGCAGACACTTAACTGCCTGAGCTACCCAGGCGTCTCACCATTAATATCTTTTATGACTAACGTTATTTTCTAGTAAAAAGCTCTACCACTTATAGCGATAAAAGAATGTTTTTGCACCTGGTTTTTGGATATTTTAATTCATTTAATTTATACATTCTGCTTTCAATATTCTTTATAAGGTGCTTCATGCAACTGTCAAAACAGCTGCAAAATATATGCCTGTATCTAAACTCTTACAGAAACTGCTGCACATTCCTAATTTTAAAAATAAAAATGGATCCTATGGGATGCCTGGGTGGCTCAGTGGGTTAAGCATCTGCCTTCGGCTCAGGTCATGATCTCAGGGTCCTGGGATCGAGCCCCACATTCAGCTCCCTGCTCAGCAGCGAGTATGCTTCTCCCTCTCCCTCTGTGATCTCTCTCTCTCAAAATAAACAAAAAATATTTTAAAAACTGGATCCTATTTCTTAAAGACTAGTTTTACCTTATTCAGTAACCAAAATATTTTAAATTTTCTAATGTTATCCTATGATAATGACTCTAATAATTTTGTAGATGTTATCTCACTGACAAAAGCCATAAAGCAACAAACCCTTGATTGAGCCATGCTGATCACAATTCTGTTTATAAAACTTTTTAGATAGACTATTCTTCCACTCAAAAAAACTCTAAGGGCACCTGGGTGGCTCAGTCAGTTAAGCATCCAATGCTTGGTTTCAGCTCAGGTCCTGATCCCAGGGTCATGAGACTGAGTCCCAGATTGGGCCCCGTGCTCAGCATGAAGTCTGCCTGAGATTCTCTCCCTCACCCCCCACCCCCCAAATAGATATATAAAATCTTTAAAAAAGAAAAAAAAAACTTTCTAAAAAAACCTCTATAAATCAAGTTTATATATATAAATTAAAGCTACAAACATTTAAAAAAATCAACGTACTTAGTATAGATGAATAATAGTAAGGACTTCAAGACTCAGAAAATTGCTAGATTTCACTTTAATTTGTTTCATGTAACTAAAAGTACATTTAAATTTTTAATAATAATGTGTTATAAAAAACAGACTTTGGGGTGCCTGAGTAGCTCAGTTAGTTAAGTGACCCTTGATTTTGGCTCAGGTCATGAGCTCAGGGTCAGGAGGAGGAGCCCTGCCTTGGGCTCTAAGCTCAGCAGGGAGTCCCTGAGATTCTCTCTTCCTCTGCCCCTCCCCCAACATGGTCTCTCTCTCTCACACACACACACACACACACACACACACACACACACACACTCTTGCTCTCTCTCTCAAAAACAAGAAACAAAACACAAAAAACCAGACTTAATTTCTAATCTCCCTCATCTTCTTATAAGAGTAACAAATGTTGGGGCAGCCAGGTGGCTCTGTCAGTTAAGCGTCTGCCTTCAGCTCAGGTCATGATCCCAGGGTCCTGGGATCAAGCCCCAAGCAGGGCTCTCTGCTCACCGGGAGCCTGCTTCTCCTTCTCCCTGCCACTCCCCCTGCTTGTACTCTCACTCTGTCAAATAAATAAATAAAATCTTTAAAAAAAGAAAGAAAGAGTAACAGATGTCCATTTCCAAAAAAAAAAAAAAAAAGGGTGACGGGGCACCTAACTGGCTCAGTCCATACAGCATGTGACTCTCAATCTCAGGGTCATAAATTCAAGTCCCACAATTGGGCATGGAGGGCACTTAAAAAAAAAAAAAAGTGCGGTAATTTTATATAGCAAAATTGCTATTTCTAGGCTATCAACAGTACAAATTTTTCCCAAAAAAGCTGTACTTCCTAGAAATAAAGTTCTGAGAAGTTAAGGTTTTGAGTAAGGTTCACTGTTTCCCAGTGCACTCAAAGCAAAATTGGTTAAGCCAAATAGAAATGTTGGACCTATGTTCTAGTTCCTGGTTACATTTTTAGAATGTAGTAAATGAGGATTAAATGAGATTCTAACCTTATATAAGCAATTATTATCAAGAAAATACAAAGCATTTTTTAACGAATTTCTTTAAAAAGTTGTTTGAATACAGAAAACAATAGTATTTAGAATATATCCCATTTCAGTTTTATATCATTAAGACATCAGTCCACTTTCTACTTCTAGCTCTAATCATGTCTTCCTTCCTTGAATCCTTACAATGCCTACTGATTACTAGAAACTCAGGGAGTTCTCAGGCCCTGAGACCTCAACCAACAGCCGGAGCCAGGTTCTTGACTTTGCTGTGAGAAAGAATTGAAGGACAAGTCAGAATGAATGAACAAGTCAGAATGAATGAACAAGTCAGAATGAACAAGTCAGAATACTTCAGAATGAAGTACAACGGAGGAAGCTTCACTGCAAAGTCAAAGCATACACTCCAAGGAAGGAGGAGTACAGGCACACCCAGAGGATCTAAGTAGCACTGGGTACATGTGAGGCTCTGATTTTTCTGGGTGGTTATAATTTGGGCATCAAATACTCATGTGGGGTTCCAAGAAACAGGTGGAGATTTCTAGGAACTCTGCATAATATTACACAATGCTCTACAATAGCTACTATGTGCGGGTACAGTCTGATTTCAGGCTAACTTGGTCTCTGTGTGCATTTAAGTTGCAGTTAAGCAAAGCAACAGCAGCAGAATGCTTGTGATCATGAGAAACCACAGAGCTATCAGAAGTTTGCTTAACTGGCCACAAACTGTCAGGTATCAGACTCCGTTCCCAGTTTTTTGTTTCTCCTGCAAATATCCATCACTTCCCTATTCTGCCTGCCTTACTACCACAATGCTAGATACTTAGCAGACATTCCAAATCATTAGCGATTAAAAGAATATCCACTCCAGACCAATGGCTTCACATCCTTCTTTCCCTGATGAAAACTGAAGCCTTTACCAGAAACCAGAATTTTTTTTTTAAAGATTTTATTTATTTATTTGAGAGACAACGAGCAAACACAAGCAGGGGGAGCGGCAGAGGGAGAAGCAGGTTCCCCACCGAGCAGGGAGCCCGGCTCAGGGCTTGATCCCAGGACCCCGTGATTGTGACTTGAGCTGAAGGCAGAAGGCAGATGCTTAACCAACTGAGCCACCCAGGCACACGTGGAATTGTTTCAAGGGAAATTTTTGATGGCCTTCTATAGTTATCCATCACTCAACTGACAGATTGGGCTACAAATTCTAGAGCCTGAGACTTAAAAGAGTTGTATGGATACACTAAGTAGGAAAGTTTACGAGAAATAACTGTTGCATAATAATAGAAAAACTAATCATAGCAATAATTACTTCTCAAGTAACTCTTCCACAGGACAGGGAAACAAAAGTAAGACATGATTACAGAAAGCCATCAGAAGTTTGTACTGCTCTAAAAAAAAATTAGGGGCACCTGCATGGCACAGTCAGTTAAGTATCTGCCTTAAGAGATAAGAAATCATTTCTGATTTTGTTTACCATTGTATCTTCAGTGCCTACAACAGTGCCCAGTTTAAAGTAGACACTCAATAAACCTTTTAAATGGATTAATGAACATTTAAATTACTTTTAATTGTTCACACCTTAAAAACAAAATAAATCCAAAACATTTTAATTGCATCATAGCATATATTATTTAGAAAGTAAACAGAAAATATCTCTCTTCCAGAAAGCCTTCCCTAATCTATTCCCCACACTCCTACCCCCTAAAGCCGGGCTTACATAAATACGCCTCTTTCTATGAACTTTAGTTTTACCTTTCTCAAAGCACTCAGTACTTAATGCTTTTTTTAAAAAAGGTTTTATTTATTTTAGAGAGAAAAGCGAGCAGCAGCAGGGGGAGGAGCAGATGGAGGGGAACAAGCAGACTCCGTGCTGAGTGAGGAGTCCCACATGGAGCTTCATCTCATGACCCTGAGATCATGACCTGAGCCAAAATTAATGAGTCAGATGCTTAACCAACTGAGCCACCCAGGTACCCAGTACTTAATACTTTTTATGTGTCCATTTCCTATTTGGACTATAGGAACTTTTTTACCCAATTTGCTTTTCAAAAAACAAATACATATATATACAGAGTTCAAAAAGTCAACAGTTTTTCCACCAACTTTTACCTATCTTCCTCCTCAGAAGCAACTACTTTCAACTTTTAGTGGTTTCTTCTGAGATTTATCTCCATATTTCTAAATGACATGCTTAAGCTGATACTGATCTTAATTGTTTTGGCTTTAGATAGTATCTACAGACTTCTTACTATGGAAGATAAGAATTTGCCTATCTCAAACATTTCCCCTTGAGACAAACAAAATTATACACACACATATGTTCCTATCCCACCCACATGCTCTGAAGAAGATTTTAATAAGATGTAACAGTATTATTTGTGCCTGAGCCAAATATTATTCTACAGAACTTTCTAAACGTCCCTCAAAATTTATTTTCTCCTTTTCCCATGCACGTAACTAGACTGTTATTTCCCAACCTTCCTTATAGTTAAGTGTGTCCTTAAGATCAAGTCGTTACCTCCTCCATGGTCTTCTCCTATCACTGGATAAAATTCTCAGTCATCCAATGTCAATCATATAGCCAACAATTATGTTCTAATACAAACATCAAGTTTCAAATTTCTGTGCATCAGAATCAGCTAGTTCCAAAATGTAGATTCTGATTCTAATTAGGAGGACTGACATTCTGCATATCTAATAAGCCCAGGTAAAGTCAATGCTGCTAACCCTTGGCCATACTTTTGGCTGGACGACATAATCAATGGAACTTGGGTCCCTGAGTGACCACACAGAACTACTCATCTGGATCAGGTGACCACTCACCTAGCAATTGTTATATGAGAGAAAAATAAAACTCTTTTTTAAGGCACTGTATTAATGGATTTCTCTGTCATGGTAGCCCAGCCTTTTGATTAACTAATATACATATATTATAATCACATTTTTCTTTTATATACTTTTCAGTTTTACCTGGAATTAATCATTGCCTCATTTTTCTTAAGATTTTTTACATACCTATCAATAATTCATTGACAGAACCGTTAAGTTTCCTGTCAATATGTTCAAACACACATCACGTAGTCTATATGTTTGTTTTTGTTGTTGTTCTCTCCTTGAACATCCCCTGTCCAGCACTTGCTGGTCACTACTAGTCTTTTACCACAGCTGTCACCCTGAAACTTCCTTTCACCATCATCCTACCAATTATCATCCACCCTTGTACTGACTTCTATCTTCCTCTTCCACAGTTTACTCCCTCTTTTTTGGTGGAGCACATCCTCCAGTAGCTAAGGAAATATGAAAGGTAGTGAAAAAAAAGCAAATTATGCCCAATTTCTACATTTCATTCTATGTAGATATGCATCCAATATAACACTCTGGGGGTGCCTGGGTGGCTCAGTTGGTTAGGCAGCTGCCTTCAGCTCAGGTCGTGATCCTGGGATCCTGGGATTGAGTCCCATATCGGGCTCCCCCTGCTCTGCAGAGGGCCTGCTTCTCCCTCTCCTTCTGCCTGCCACTCCCCCTGCTTGTGCTCTCGCTCTGTCAATAAGTAAATAAAATCTTTTAAAAAAATAAAAATAAAAAAATAACACTCTGGACTTCTTTCCACTCCCCTCATTCATTCTTTTCCAAGGATACAGAGTAACATATTTCAACAGTGAGTTTGTGAAAATGATGTGGGCAAAACTCAGTATCTCTCTCATTCCTCTTTGCACCCAGCTGTTGTTCATAGGGAAGAGAATTCCACTTTGTCACTCATACTCTAACATTTATAGGTATAAGCCCCACACAGGGCATCCAGTTGTGCCTGTGCCTGAGTAAGTCTAATTCTGGCATTGAGTATTAGCAAACAACTTGAAAATAAAAAATCCATTCTCCAAAGTGAATTTTATCCATAATAAAAATGATAATCTGTGGGCACCTGGGTCTCAGTGGGTTAAGCATCTGTCTTCGGCTAGGGTCCTGATCCCAGAATCCTGGGATCAAGCCCGCGCATCAGGCTCCCTGCTCAGCAGGGAGTCTGTTCCTCCCTCTCCTTCTGCCCCTTCTCCGGCTCGTGCTTTCACATGCGTGTGCATGTTCTCTCTCAAATAAATAAATAAAATCTTTTTAAAAAATGACAATCTGATCTCCATATGCTTCTTTTGCCTTTCCCAATTTTGTTCAAGATTCAGGAAGGGAAACAGTGATAATTACTGGATCTCTTAAGTCCCAACAGGAAGTAAATTTTATAAGACTTCGTATGTCTTTTTAAATGTCTATTCTATCTTCATATTTTGTTTAATTAGGTTTAAACTTATAGGTTAGAAATCATTCACTCAAAATTCAACAGGTATTTCAATGATTTCTTCTAGTTTGTAGTGTTAGTACTGAGAAAATCATGTCATTCTTATTTTCCATCTTTTTTGGCTGGATTTCTTTCTTCTTAATTTATTTCTTCTTAACAGAAACTTTTAGGATATTCTCTTTGTCTCGGTGTTCTTTTTTTTCCCCCAGTGTTCTGTAATTTCTTTTTTTTTTTAAGATTCACTTATTTATTTGAGAGAGAGAGAGCATGCATGAGAGCAGGGGAGGGCAGAAGAGGAGGGAGAGAGAATCTCAAGCAGATTCCCCACTGAGCACAAAGCCTGATGCAGGGCTTGATCTCACATCCCTAAGATCATGACCTGAGCTGAAACCAAGAGTCAGACACTTAACCAACTGAACCACCCAGGCTCCCCTCAGTGTTCTGTAATTTCTAAGTGATAAGCCCTGGAACAGATATTTCTTCATTCATTTTTCTTGGTATTCAGTTGACTCTTTTAATCTCTAACTCAAGTCCCCCACTCCTGAAAATTTTTTCTTGTATTATGTCTTCTGTCATTCCTCCCTTTCATTTTCTCTTTTTCTCTAGTTCCTATTAATTGAACTTTATCCCTCCTACATTGATTCTCCACTTATCTTACCTTTTTCCTCCATTTTCCACCTTTATTCTCTTTCCTGAAATTTCACCTTTATCTTCCCACTCTTCTACATGTGGAGGAGAGAGGCACAGGAGGTATATCATATTTTCATTTTTAAAAACTTTGACTCTGATTATTACTTCTTACAGCACTCTGTTCTCATCTCATGACTATCATCTCTCATATCTGAACACTAATAGTTTTTCTTAAATTTTTTTTCTGCTCCTTGCAGTTTCCTGAGTTTTATTTTTTTCTTCTCTATCAAGCACACTAACATACACATAGGAAAGAGTGAAAGAGAAAAAAGGAGACAGAAAAATAATTGAAGAAATAATAGGCAAAAAGTTGCCAAATCAGATGAAAGACACAATTATACACACCCAGAAAGTCCAATGAACTCTAAACAGAAATAAACTCAAAGAAATCCACACCAAGACCATTACAATTTTGAAAACCAAAGAGAATTTTGAAATCAGCAAGAGAGAAGCGACTTCTCATGTACAAAGTAGTCACAATAAGATTAACAGATGATTTTCCATCAGAAACCATGGAAATCAGGGGCCCCCAGGCAGCTCAGTCACTTGAGCTTCCCGACTTCTGATTTTGGCCCAGGTCATGATCTCAGGGTCATGAGATCGAGCTTGGAATAGGCTCCACACTGGGCGTGGAGCATGCTTAAGATTCTCTCTCCCCCCTCCTTCTAGCCCTTCCCTTTCCTGGCCAAAAAAAAAAAAGTACAAGGATAGAAAAAGGTATTCCATGCAAACAGTACTACAGAGAGCTGGGTGGTCATATAACTGTTAAACAAAATACATTTTAAGACAAAAATAATTACAAGATCCAAAGAGGACATTATATATTGATAAGAAGTTCAATCCAGGGGGCGCCTGGGTGGCACAGCGGTTGAGCGTCTGCCTTTGGCTCAGGGAGTGATCCCGGCCNCCCGGCGTTATGGGATCGAGCCCCACATCAGGCTCCTCTGCTATGAGCCTGCTTCTTCCTCTCCCACTCCCCCTGCTTGTGTTCCCTCTCTCGCTAGCTGTCTCTATCTCTGTCAAATAAATAAATAAAATCTTTAAAAAAAAAAAGAAGTTCAATCCAGGGGAGCCTGGGTGGCTCAGATGGTTACGCGTCTGCCTTCAGCTCAGGTCATGATCTCAGGGTCCTGGGATTGAACCCCACATTGGACTCCCTGCTCAGTCAGTGGGGAGCCTACTTGTCCCTCTGCCTCTGCTCCTCCCCCTGCTTGTACTCTCTCTCTCTCTCAAATAAATAAATAAAATCATTTAAAGTATTTGGGGACTTCAATACCCTACTTTCAATAATGGATAGAACAACCAAGCAGAAAATCGGTTAGAAAATAGAAGATGTCAACAACCCTACTACCAATTAGACCTAACATACTCAGAAGCCTCTACCCAACATCAACAGAACACATATTCTCTACTGCACGTGGAACATCCTCCAGAACAGACCATTTTGCAAGGCCATAAGACAAGTCTTAATAAACTTAAAAAGACTGAAATCATACAAAGTATCTTTTCTTATCATAACAGAATGAAATTAGAAATCAAATCAATACAAAAACTGAAAATTTCACAAATAGTAAAACTTAATGCACTCCAATCAACCAATGGGTCAAAGAAGAAATCACAAGAGAAATTAGAAAATACCTTGAGATAAATGAAAACAATGTACATTTTACCACATTTTCTAAAAATGGATATAAGAGGGATGTTTCATATAATTTTTAAAAAGTAAGGATTATAGGGCACCTGGGTGGCTCAGTTGGTTAAGCATCTGCCTTAGGCTTGGGTCATGATCCCAGGGTACTGGGATCAAGCCCCAAATCAGGCTTCCTGCTCAGTGTGGAGTCTGTTCCTCCCTCTCCCTCTGCCCCTCCCCTGTCAATGCTTGCTCTTATCTCAAATAAAATCTTTTTTACAAATTTTTAATTAAAAAAATAAGGATTATAAAAGAATACAATACACAATTGTTCACCAATAAATCGGATAACCTAGATAGAATGGACAAACTGTACATACAAACTATCAAAACAGAGTTAAGAAGAAATAAAAATTCCAAATACGTCGATTAAATCAGTAATCAAAAACCTCTCAACAACAAAAAGCCCAGAACCAAAAAGACTATATTGGTGAAGTCTATTTGATATTTAAAGAATTAACACCAATCCTTCTCAAACTCTTCCCAAAAAAATTGAAAAGGGGGGGGCACTTCCTAACTCATTCTCTGAGGCCAGCATTACCCTAATATATGAACATATATTCAAACAATCATCAACAAAATACTAGCAAACTAAGTAATGAAGGAGAGTTGGAAGAAAGGCAGGCAAGGACAAGGGGCCCCCACCCTAAGAGGAAACCACCCTAAACACCACCCTGAAAGGAGCCTCCACCCTTTCCCACATGATAGGTACGTGATAAAAACCTGATAGGGTGACAGGTGCACAGAGGGTTAATGAGATTAAAAGAGCCCGCCAACAAGTCCATAGAAACTGCTAGACTTAGAAGCTCCCGGTGGCAACCCTCTTGGGTCCCCTCCCTCTTCAGCAGCTTTGTACTATATCACTCAACAAACTTTGCTGCCCACCACTCTTCGTCTGGTCTACCTCTACATTCTTCAAAGCAGCATGACCAACAACCGCAGGCACTAAAGGAAAAGAAATCCTGTAACACAAGCAGCATATTAAGAGAGTTACACACCATGACCCACCATGACCAAGTGAGATTTATCTCTAGAATGCAAAGGTGGTTCAACATACAAAAATCATTATTAACAGACTGAAGGAAAAGGAAAACATAATCGGCTTGACTGATGCAACAAAAAGCATTTGAAAAACTCCAGCAGCCTTTCTTGAAAAAAACATTCAATAAACTTGTAATAGCAGGGAACTTCCTCAAACCTGATAAAAGCTATTTTACAAAACAAAAACATGCCTAACCTCATATTCAATAGGTAAAGACTTGAAACTATTCCCCTACAATCAGGAATAAGACAAGGATGTCTGCTTTTTCCACTTCTATTTTACATAGTACAACTGGAAGCTACAGCTAGAGCAATTAGGCAAGTAAAAGGGAAAAAAAAGGCAGCCAAATGGGAAAGGAAGAAATAAAATGATCATTTGCAGATGACATGATCTTATATGTACGAAAACCCTTAAAAGTGCATCCCCCAAAAAATGCACCAAAAACAGAACTAAAAAACTAATTCAGCAAATTGCAGAATACAGAATCAACACAAAGATCAGATCTATGAAATTAAGAAAAAAATTCCATTTACTTTAGCATCAAAAAGAATAAAATACTTAAGAATACATTTAACTAAGGAAGCAAAAAAAAATTCTACACAGAAAACTACAAAACAATACTGAAAGAGATTAGACTTAAACAAATGGTACAATCCCAAATTCATGGATTCCTTCCAGGCTATTTTCCCTGACTACCTCTTCCTTGCATTGGCTTTCAGATTTTAATCACTGCCTTCAGATTACTGAGGCAGGAAATTAGGAAGTACTTAAACTCTGGTGACTTACAGCCCCAGGGGAGTGGAAAACTGGAAGACACACCTCTTACAACGTTCATCAATCACTTAAAAGGATTAAGCACTATACCCCTTGCTTACCATTATTAAGCTCAAAAATCCCAAGAACGGTTTAGGTTTTTTCCCCAGAGCTGCCAAAAGCTGGAGACTGGGCAGGTTCATGATGTGCAGCCCACTTTGTACTCACCCATTCGTTTCCTTCATTTATCACCAATCATTTATATTATTAAGTACCCAAAGTGATCTACAGATTCAAGGCAATCACTACAAAACCCCAATGGTACTTTCTGCAGAAATAGAAAAACTCATCCTAAAATTCATATGGAATGTCAAGAAACTCTGAAGAGCCAAAACAATCTAGAAAAGGAAAAAAGTTGAGGACTCACACTTCCTGATTTCAAAACTTACTACAAAGGTACAGTAATCAAACAGTATCATACTGGCATAGAAAAGACACAGATTAATAGAATAAAACAGAGAATCCAGAAATAAACCCTCACATACGTGGTCAATTGATCTGACAATGATGCTTAGAGTATTCAATGAGGAAAGGACAGTTTTTTCAAAAAAGGGTTCTACGAAAAACCAGGCACCTACATTCAAAGGAATGAAGCTGGATCCTGACCTTACACCAGTTATAAATATTTACTCAAAATAGATCAAATAAGACTTATAATTAGTAGATTGTATAATTTGTCGAAGCACTAATTGGGGGTGCCTGGGTGGCTCAGTCCGTTAAGTGCCTGCCTTTGGTCATGATCTCAGGTTCCTGGGATTGAGCACTGGGCTCCCTGCTGGGTGGGAAGTCTGGTTCTCCCTCTTCCTTTGCTCCTCCCCCGTTTGTGCCCCTCCCCCAATAAATAAAATCTTTTTAAAAAGGCACTAATTGTAAAGCAAAAGACTGGGATAAGACTCAAATGACCATCAATACCACACTGATAGGGAAAACTATCAAAATCATAAAATATATTACCATGCAGCCATAAAACAGAATGAGGAAGTCTCTATTCTGCTATGGAGTGATAGTGAGAACCTACTTACTGTTAAATAAAAAAAGTAATACACATAGGAATATGTAGTAAGTAATTCTGTGTAAGAAAGAAGAAAATGGGGCACCTGACTGGCTCAGTCAGTAAAGTCTGTGACTCTTGATCTCGGGGTTCAGGATTGAAGCCCCATGTTGGGTGTAGAGATTACTTAGAAATAAAATCTTTAAAAAAAAAAAAGAAACAAAAAATACATATACTTAAATTTAATTTTCAGAAATAAACAATGGGGGCACCTGGGTGGGAAAGTCAGTTAAGGGTCCAACTCTTGGTTTCGGCTCAAGTCATGATCTCAGGGTCCTGAGATAAAGCCCCTCCCTCATCGCCTCTGTGCTCAGCATGGAGTCAGCTTAACACTCTCCCTCTCTATCCTCTACTCCTCCCTCCCACACACACACACACTCTCTCTCTCGCTCTCTCTCTCTCTCAAATAAATATTTAAAAAGAAAAGAAATAGGGGCGCCTGGGTGGCTCAGTCGGTTAAGCATCTGCCTTCAGCTCAGACCATGATCCCAGAGTCCCGGGACTGAGCCCGATGTCCACAGGGAGTCGCTTTTCCCTCTGCCCCTCTCCCTGCTCGTGAAAGAGAGATCTCTTTCTCTCTCACTCTCTCTCACACTCTCTTTAATAAATAAAATCTTTTTAAAAATTTTAAAAAGATAAAAAAAAATAAAAAGCTTCTGGTACACCTGGGTGGCTCAGTCAGTTAAGATCGGCTTGGGTCATGATCTCAGAGTGGTGAGACTGAGCCCTGAGTTGGGACTCCACACTCAGCAGGGATTCTGCTTGAGATTCTCTCCCCTCCACTGCCACCCATGTGGGCACTCTAAAATAAATAGATAAATCTTTTTAAAAAATTGAAGTTCTTGCATAGCAAAATAAAAAGGCAACCTACAAAATAGGAGAAAATAGATGCAAATCATGTATCTGACAAGGCCTTAATACCCAAAATATATTAAGAACTCACAGAACTCAATAAATAGGTCAATAAAACACAAACAATCAGATTTTAAAATGGGCAGAGGATGTGAACAGACATTTTCCAAAGAAGACACAGAGATGGCCAACAGAACATAAAAAGGTGACCAACATCACTACTCATCCGGAAAATGTAAATCCAAACTACAATGAGATACCACCGCACACCCATCGGAATGGCTATTATCAAAAAGACAAGAAATAACAAGTCCTGGTAAGGATGTGGAGAGAAAAAAAATTCCTGTGCACTGTTGGTAGTAATGTTAAACTGGTAAAGCCACAATGAAAAACAGTGTGGACAGGTACTCAAAAAATTAAAAAAACTATCAAATAATCCAACAATTCCAATTCTGGGCATTTATTCAAAGGAAACAAAAACAATACCTCAAAAAGATATCTGCACCCCCATGTTAACTGTAGTGCTATTTACAATAGCCAAGACAAGGAAGCAACCTGTGTCCACGCATGGGTGAATGGATAAAGAAAATGTGCCATGTATATACAATGCAGTATTATTCAGCCATAAAAAAGTAGAAAATCTTACTTGGGGCGCCTGGGTGGCACAGTGGTTAAGCGTCTGCCTTTGGCTCAGGGCGTGATCCCGGCGTTATGGGTTCGAGCCCCACATCAGGCTCCTCTGCTATGAGCCTGCTTCTTCCTCTCCCACTCCCCCTGCTTGTGTTCCCTCTCGCTAGCTGTCTCTATCTCTGTCAAATAAATAAATAAAATCTTTAAAAAAAAAAAAAAAAGAAAGAAAATCTTACCATTTATAACAACTTGGATGGACCCTGAGGGTATTATGTTAAGGGAGGGAGATAGATAAAGACAAATACCGCAGGATCTCACTTACGTGTAAACTCTAAAACAAACAAAATGAACTTGTAGATACACAGAACAGATTAGTAGTTGCCAGAGGCTGGGCCTGGGAAGAAGGAAGTGGGCAAAATAGTCAAAGTGGTCAAAAGGTACAAACTTACAGTTATTAAAAAAAATAAGTTCTGGGGATATAACGTAGAGCATGGTAACTATAGTTAATAACACTGTACTGTACATTTGAAAGTTGCTAAGAGAGTAAACCTTGAAAGTTCTCACAAGAAGAAATAATTTGTAACTGTGTGGTGATGGATGTTAACTATACTTACTGTGGTGATCATTTCACAATATATACAAATATCAAATCATTATGTTGTACACCCGAAACTAATACAATGTTATATGTTAATTACATCCCGGTAAAAAAAAATTAAAACATCTGTTCAGCAAGGACACTACCAAAAAAGTGAAAAAATAACCAACAAAATGGGAGAAAAAATTCTGCAAATCATATATTTGATTAAGGGTCTAGTATCCAGAATATACAGACCCCTACAACTTGTCAACAACAACAAAAAAACCCAAAACAACCCACTTAACAAACGGGCAAAAGACCTGAATAAACATTACTCCAAAGATAAAAAAATGATCAGTAAGTGCATGAAAAGACACTCAACAGCATTAGTCACTGGGGAAATGTAAACCAAAACTATAAAAAAAAACCCACTTCATACACACTAGGATTATCAAAAAAGCAGAAAATAATAAATGCTGATGAGGATATGCAGAGTCTGAAATCCTCATGCAGGGTGCCTGAGTGGCTCAGTTGGTTACCTATCTGCCAGGGTCCTGGGATCGAGCCCCACATTGGGCTCCCTGCTCAGCGGGGAGCCTGTTTCTTTCTCTCCCTCTGCCTCTCCCCTCACCCCCCCCCGCCCCAACCTCCTGCTTGCTCTCTCTCACTTTCTCTCAAATAAATAAAAATCTTTGAAATACTCATGCAACCACTGGTAAGAATAAAATGATGCGGCCAATACAGAAAACAGTTTGGCAGTTCCTCAGAAACTTAAACATAGAATTACCATATGATCCAGTGATTCTACTCCTTAGTAGATATCCCAAAGAACTGAAAGCAGGGATTTGAACAGATATTTATTTGTACGCTCATTTCACTGCAACATCATTCACAATAGCCAAAAGGTGGAAGCAACCCAAATAACTAATAGATGAATGGATAGGGGCGCCTGGGTGGCACAACGATTAAGCGTCTGCCTTCGGCTCAAGGCGTGATCCCGGCATTGTGGGATCGAGCCCCACATCAGGCTCCTCTGCTATGAGCCTGCTTCTTTCTCTCCCACTCCCACTGCTTGTGTTCCCTCTCTCGCTGGCTGTCTCTATCTCTGTTGAATAAATCAATAAAATCTTTAAAAAAAAAAAAAAAAAAGAAAGATGAATGGATAAACAAAATGTGGTGTGTGTGTTTATGTATGTATTTACCAACCACTTATGCTAAAAATGGTAACACAGAAGGAAAGGGAAAAGACAGAACAAGCTACAGTTCCTTTTCCTTTCAGTCCTGCCAAAGTCAAAAGGAGAACATATTGGGGTGCCTGGCTGGCTCAGCTGAAGAGTACGGGACTCTTGACCTCAAGGCCGCTGAGTTCAAGCCCCACCACACTATGTACAAACTACTTAAAAAAAATACAATTTAAAAAAAAAAGGAAGGTAGAGTGTGTTGGTGGAATGTGCAAGTATAAGAAGTGAAAGGGGGGGGGGGCCTGGATAGCTCAGTTGGTTAAGCATCTGCCTTCAGCTCAGGTCATGATCCGGGGGGTCCTGGGATCAAGCCCCATGTCCAGCTCCCTGGTGAGCAGGGAACCTGCTTCTCCCTCTTCTCCCTGCTCATGTTCTCATATCTCTCTCTCAAAGAGATGAATACAATCTTTAAAAAAAAGTGAAATAGGGGTGTCTGGGTAGCTCAGTTGGTTAAGTGTCGGCCTTGGGCTTAGGTCATGACCCTTTCAGACTTCCTGCTGAGCCAGGAGCCTGCTTCTCCCTCTCCCTCTGCTTGCTGCTCCCCCTACTTGTATGTGCTCTCTCTCAAATAAATAAATAAAATCTTTAAAAAAAATAAATAAATAAGTGAAATAAAAATAGCTGAGTAAGTACTGTGCAGTGTTTTCCCTGGTAAGAAATAAAATAAAATATACAAGTATACAATATACAGGCACAAGCTATGAAATACCAGCAATTCCGCATAAGAGTTAAATGTTCTTATACATACACTTAGAGACGACACTGAACAATATAAAGATGAACAGTAAAATTTATACTTAATTTAAAAATTTTAATTGTTCTAGAGATGCCTGGATGGCTCGGTCAGTTAAGTGTCTGACTTGGTCTCAGGACTCAGGTCATGATCACAGGATCCTCGGATGAAGCCCTGCATAGGGCTCCCTCTGACTCTCCCCACGTGTACACACACACATGCACACACTCTTTTTCTCTTTTTCTTGCATGCACAGTTCTCAAATCTGTTTTAAAAATTTTTTTAATTGTTCTATATTTAGAATGACATTTAAAAATAAATTGAAAATAAATAAAAATAATAAAAGTAAATGCAGATTACTATAACAAGCTGAGAAGAAGATCATGGAAGAAAGGAAAAAGCTTTATATTTTAGTAACTTTAACGGCACTTTTTTCCCTACTTTTTGGGGAAAGTCCTTGCATTTTCATTTTACACTTCACCCTGCAAATTATGTAGCTGGGCCTGCATTTGTTCAAGTAAATAAATATAAATCTGAAATTCATTTTAACAAAGATTATTTGACAACACTCACATATAAGGTGCTGGGTTAAAAGCTGAAGATATAATGATCAATAATGGGCTCATGTGTAAAAGAGGAGACAGTCATATAAACAAATAATGACAATATATTATGTGACACATGTTATGGAAACCCTGCGGAAAGAGCCTTAGAAAAGCCTTTCTCATGGAAATTAACAATTGGGCTAAGAAAGAGCTTCCACTTAGAAGAGAGAGAGAGAAGGGATAGACCTAATAATAAGATTTGTATATACTAAACAAAATATATTTATAAAATTTTGGCAAGCTTTTTAAGACCATAAAATAGCATGCATAATTGTGAGTACAGGAGATGAACTGAGAATGTAAATTGGTGCACACATTTACATACCAACTCAAGTTTACACTTTAAGCAAAAAGAAAGCATAGACTGATAAGCAGAAGAGTGGCACAATTTCTGTTCAGATTAACTTCATAATAGGAAGAGACTGGAGAGGAAAATGAGATAAGTCAAGAAGGTAAGTAATAGTAATTATCAATAGTAGTAAAAAGCATTAGCTTATTTCGGGCCTTATCACAAGCAATTTTAGTAGAGTTGGGAAGGGGGAGAGGTTATGTTAAAGTTAAATGAGTTTCTCTCTGGAAGAACCTTTCAGACTCCTCAACATGCTAATAAGCACCACAAATCTCCGAGAGAGATAATTTACAACATTTCCCAGATTTATTTGACTAAAGAAGTCCCTTTTGCCAGGACCACCTATCGTTATCTCAAAGAACTGTGAAGACAAAATTTTAACACTATTCTAAGAAAGGGAAGGCAGCACTGAGTGATAAAAGCAGAGGGCAGTAGAGGGCTTAAGACAGGAGTAAAACAATAGCGAATGTGAGGAACAGAAAGAAATCTAACTGAAATTCTGCCACACTGTGTTAAGGACCTAACTAAATATATAAAATACCAGTCTACTAATTTATACAATTAGCAAATATTTTAATTCATACTGGGTAGGGGACTGGCAGAATGACTATTTCAAAAGAGTAAGGGAAAAAAACAGTAATGGCATGAGTGGGGGAAAGGGATAAAGCCAAAAAGATGTTACATATAGAGATTAAGGACCGATCAGAAAACTAAAGACATGAGAAAGTTACACATATAAATATTTTTGAGATTTTGGTCAGAAGCAGAACCATTTTTTAACCATATGAGTAGGTGTGTCAAGGAACGCAGAAGCGAGTACCACTGGAATACAGAAATTAAGGATGAATAAAGTCCCGGTCTGTTAGATGACCTTCAATGTCCAAGTGCCAATACAATGTCAAGAATTACATCGGGTATCAGTAAATACAAGAGAATGACCCAGAGGTTCCTAGACAGAAATGCCAAATTAGATAAGAAACATAGGTAGCAGACCACCAGTCTTAAAAGAAGAGGACTATAGACAAAGACAGAAGAATAAATAGATAATATGTAGAAAAATATGGGTCTGGTTTCCTGGCTTTTGAGATGCGAGGAAATTAAGCTACATCCCATATAGGATTCGGATAGAGTAATAGTTCTCAATCTTTTTTCTGTTCTAATACACCTGAGAAACAGAATATATATATATATATTCCCAACAGAAACAAAGAGGAACAAAAAAATGAGGAAGAGGGATGATAACTGTGAGTGGTTCCTAGTAATTATAAAATGCCTTCCTAAAGGAAGTGTAACTCTCATGTATTGAAAATCACTGGCTTAAATCTGGTACTATCACAGAAAACTTAAATACATTTGATAAAACCTAACAAACTTTTATGATAAAACACTCAGTGAACTAGGAATAGAAAGAAACTGCCTCAACCTGACAGAGGCCATCTAAGAAAAACCCACAAGTGACATCATACTTAATAGTGAAAGACTAGATGTTCTCTCCTCTAAGAGCAGAAACAAGACAAGGATGTCCACTGTCTCCACTTCTATTCAACACTGTACTACCCAGGTAGAAAAAAAAATAAAAACTATCCAGATCAGAAAGGAAGAAGTAAAACTATGTCTGTTTTCAGATGACATGATCTTACCTAAAGAAAATCCTAAGAAATCCACAAAAAAAATCAGAGCTAATAAATGAGCCCAGCAAGGTTGCTCTCCAAAATCAGTATACAAAAATCAGTTGTATTTCTATACACTAGCAATGAACAATCCAAAAATGAAATTAAGAAAACAATTCCATTTAAAATAGCATCAAAAAGAATAAGATATTTAGGAATAAATTCAACTAAAGTACAAAGCTTGTACACTAAAAACTACAAAACACTGTTGAAATAAATACATAAAGGCCTATTTAATGGAAATGAAAGTAAATGCACGAACATCTCATACTCACAGACTGGAAGACTTATTATTAAGATGACACTACTCCCCAGTTTTAATCACCAGATTCAACAGAACTTTCAAAACTCCAACTACTTTTTTTTTTTTTGCCAGAAATTGACAAGCTGATCCTAAAATTCGTATCAAATTGCAAGGGATTCTACATAGCCAAAACAATCTTGAAAAAGAACAAAGTTGGAGGGCTCACACTTCCAGATTTCAAAACTTTATACAAAGCTACAGTAATCAAGACTGGATGGTACTGGCACTAGAATACACGTACAGATCATTGGAGAATCCAGACAACTGAGAATCCACAAATAGACATATACGATCAACTGATTTTCAACAAGGATGCCAAGACCATTCAACAAGGGAAAGAATAATCTTGTCAATTAATGGTGGAACAACTAGACAGCCACATGTAAAAGAATAAAGTTGGATCTCTGCCTCGCATCACATACAAAAATTAACTCAAAATGGATCAAAGACCTAAATGTAAAAGCTAGAACTATAAAACTGTTAAAAGAAAACAGAGATATAAATTTTTATAATCTTGGATTAGGCAATAATTTCTTAGGTATGACTCCCAAAGCACAAGGAACCAAAGAAAAAATACAGAAATCAAACTTTATCAAAACTGAAAACTTAACATGCTTCAAAAACATACTTTACTCAAGAAAATGAAAAAAACCAGGACACCTGGGGGGCTCAGTCGGTTAAGTGGCTGCCTTCCACTAAGGTCATGATCCCAGTGTCCTTGGATCGAGTCTCACATCCAGCTCCTTGATCAACAGGGAACCTGCTTCTCTCCTCTCCTGCCTCTCCCCCTGCTTGTACTCTAACAAATAAACAAAATCTTAAAAAAAAGGAAGGAAGGAAGAGGAAGGAAGAAAAAGAAAGGAAGGAAAGGGAAGGAAGGAAGGAAGGAAGGAAGGAAGGAAGGAAGGAAGGAAGGAAGGAAGGAAGAAAGGAAGGAAATGAAAAAAAAAAAACAATATGGCAAATCCTCCAAAAATTAAATGTAAATCTACTGTAAGATCCAGCAATTCCAATTCTGGGTATACACCCAAAGAGCTAAAAGCAGGGACTGAAACAGATATTTGTATGCCCATGTGCACAGCAGCATTACTCACAATAGCCAAAAGATGGAAGCAACCAAACTTTGATCAACAGATGAAAAAACAAAATGTGGTAAATACATGCAACAGAGTAATATTATTCAGCCATAAAAAGAAAGAAAATTTTAATACAAGCTACAATATGGCAGAACCTTGAAGACATTACGCTAAATGAAATTTCAGTCACAAAAGGACAAATACTGTATGACTCTAATTGCACAGAATTGTCAAATTCATTGTGACAGAAAGTAGAATGCTAGTT
Source organism: Ailuropoda melanoleuca (assembly GCF_002007445.2). Classification (NCBI taxonomy): domain Eukaryota; kingdom Metazoa; phylum Chordata; class Mammalia; order Carnivora; family Ursidae; genus Ailuropoda; species Ailuropoda melanoleuca. The sequence goes on from NC_048219.1 coordinate 27,600,589, forward strand.
GCTAAGGAGCTACTGCTTAAAGGGTTCAGTTCTGGTTTATGAAAAATGAAAAAGTTTGGGGCACCTGGGTGGCACAGTCGTTAAGCATCTGCCTTTGGCTCAGGGTGTGATCCCAGCGTTCTGGGATCGAGCCCCACATCAGGCTCCTCCGCTAGAAGCCTGCTTCTTCCTCTCCCACTCCCCCTGCTTGTGTTCCCTCTCTTGCTGGCTGTCTCTCTCTGTCAAATAATAAAATCTTAAAAAAAAAAAAGAAAAGAAAAATGAAAAAGTTTAAGGGATGGACAGCAGTGATGGTTGCACAACAATGTGAATGTCCCTAATGTCACTGAATGCATGCATAAAAATAGTTAAAAATTGGAAATTTTATGTTAGGTATATTTTACCACAATTTTTAAAATTTTTAAAAAGAGGGTGCCTGAGTGCCTCAATTGGTTAAGCATCTGCCTTCAGCTCAGGTCATGATCCCAGGGTCCTGGGATCAAGGCCATACCAGGCTCCTGCTCAGCGGAGAGCCTGCTTCTCCCTCTGCCTGACACTCCCCCTGCTTGTGCTCTCTCTCTCTCAAATGGATGAATAAAATCTTTAAAAAAAAATTTTTTTTAAAGAAAATGGGAGAACAATTTTGCAAATCATATATCTGATAAGAGTCCAGTATCCAGAATATATAAAGAACTCTTACAATTCAACAATAAAAAAACAAATGACCTAATTTTTTAAATGGGCAAAGGAGAGGCGCCTGGGAGGCTCAGTCAGTTAAGTGTCTGCCTTTAGCTCTCATCCTGGGATGGAGCTCCATACCAGGCTCCCTGCTCAGCAGGGAGTCCACTTCTCCCTCCTCCTCTGCCCCTCCCCCACCCCAGTCTCTTGCTCTCTTTGTCTGTCTCTCTCAAATAAATAAAATCTTTCAAAATAGGGACACCTGGGTGACTCAGTCAGTTAAGCATCTGCCTCCTTGCTCAGCAGGAAGCCTACTTCTCCCTCTGCCTGCTGCTCCCCTGCTTGTGTACTCACGCTCTCTCTGACAAATAAATCTTTAAAAAAGGGGCGCCTGGGTGGCACAGCGGTTGAGCGTCTGCCTTCGGCTCAGGGCGTGATCCCGGCGTTAAGGGATCGAGCCCCACATCAGGCTCCTTCCGCTATGAGCCTGCTTCTTCCTCTCCCACTCCCCCTGCTTGTGTTCCCTCTCTCGCTGGCTGTCTCTATCTCTGTCGAATAAATAAATAAAATCTTTAAAAAAAAAAAAAAAAACTTTAAAAAAAAAAAAAAACTTTAAAAAAAATCTTTATAAATAAATTAATGGGCAAGGGATGTGAATAGACATTTCTCCAAATAAGATATACAAATGGCCAAAAGGCACATGAAGAGATGCTCAACATCATTAGTTATTAGGGAAATGCAAATCAAAACCACAATGAAATACCATTTCACCCACTAGGATGGCTATAATTAAGAAGATGAACAATAGCAAGTGTTGGTGAGGATGTGGAGAAAATACAATTCTCATACATTGTTAGTGGGATACAAAATGGTGCAGCCTCTTGGGAAAACAGTCTGGCAGGTCCTCATAAAGTTAAACATAAATGGGGGTGCCTGGGTGGCTCAGTGGGTTAAGTGTCCGACTGTTGGTTGACTCTTGGTTTCAGACCAAGTCACAATCTCAGGGCCTCAGGCTCCAAGCTCAGCATGGAGTCTGCCTGAGATTCTCTCCTTTTCCTCTGCCTCCCCCTACTTGCTCACAGGAGTATACACGCCCTCTCTCCCTCTGTCTCAAATAAATAAATATAAAATCTTTGAAGTTAAACATAAATTCATTAAAACACCCAGAAATTCCACTCCTGGGTGTGTATATTCAAGAGAAATGAAAACATACATCCACACAAAAACTTTTTTTTTTTTTTGAGGAAGATAGAGAGCATGTGAGGGGGGAGGCGCAGAGAGAGAGGGAGAGAAAAAATTCCAAGCAGGTTCCACACACACAGAGCCAATGTGGGGCTCAATTTCATGATCCTGAGATAATGACCTAAGCCAAAATCAAGAGTCAAACACTCAACCAACTGAGCTACCGAGGCACCCCTCACACAAAAACTTCTACATGAATGTTCATAGCAATAATATTCAAAATAGCCAAAAAGTGGAAACAACCCAAATGACTATTAAATGAGGGATGGGGCGCCTGGGTGGCTCAGATGGTTAAGCGTCTGCCTTCAGCTCTGGTCATGATCCTGGGGTCCTAGAATCAAGCCCTGCGTCTGGTCCTTACTCAGTATGGAGCTTGCTTCCCCCTCTCCCTCTGCTTCTCCCCCTGCTTGTGCTCTCTCTCTCAAATGAATAAAAAATCTTTAAAAAAAAATTATGAATGGGTAACAAAACATGGTATCTCCACAGGATACATTCCATAGAATGCAATATTATAAAAAGGAATGAAGTACTAACACATAATATAATACAGAGAAACCTTGAAAACGCTATGCTCAGTGAAAGAAGTCAGGCACAAAAAGCTACACATGATTCCAGAACAGGCAAATCCATAGACAGAAATAGCTTAATAGTTGCCAAAGGCTTGGAGGGGAGGGGAATGAGGAGTGATTGCTAATGAGCACAGGGTTTCTTACTGTAAAGATGAAAATGTTCTGGAATTAGATAGGAGTGATGGTTACAGAACCTTATAATATATACTTAACACTATACTTTAAAAGGATGAGTTTTATGATACTATAAACTATATATCAAAGAAAAAATTCTAACAAAGAATACACGATTACATATTCCATTAGCCATCAAAGCAAAGTTTTCACATATAGTGTAGACACCACTCTACTTTCTAGATGACAGGAGAGGGAAAAAGGCAAATATCTTAATATTACTATGAAAACAGTTGTGACTCAGAGATCCCCTCAAAAAGGTCCCCAGAGTTTGAATACCACTAGCCTAAACTAACACTCAGCAGAAGACTGAAGCTCAAATACTTAATAACTGATCAGTTTTACTTCAATTTCTTAAAGTTTATTTATTTAAGTAACCTCTATTCCCAATACGGGGCTCCCTAAGATCAATAGCAAGCTCTTCCAACTAAGCCAGCCAGGTGCCCCTGAGTGCGCAATTTTAATGACACTTATTTAAACTACTATACAGGAAAGACTGACTAAATGCAAGCAGATTTCATTATTTTATGTATAATTCACACTTTTCTTAAAATATATTTTTTCTTACAATGTATTTTTTGGCAACCTATGTAGCTATGCTGAACTTAACACCCTTTGCATACTAAATTTTGACAACCCAAGCTTAAGGTACAACACAACATAGTGGTTAAGAGCTCTGNGCTATGAGCCTGCTTCTTCCTCTCCCACTCCCCCTGCTTGTGTTCCCTCTCTCGCTAGCTGTCTCTATCTCTGTCAAATAAATAAAAAATCTTTAAAAAAAAAAAAATAAAATAAAATAAAATATATTTTTTCTTACAATGTATTTTTTGGCAACCTATGTAGCTATGCTGAACTTAACACCCTTTGCATACTAAATTTTGACAACCCAAGCTTAAGGTACAACACAACATAGTGGTTAAGAGCTCTGACTTCAGACTCAGATACCCCGAGTTCAAATGCTAACTCTGCAGTGAACCAGCTGTGAAATCTTGTCCAAGATACTTAACCCTTCTGTACCTCTTTTCCTCACCTATAAATGAGGATAATACAAAGGGTTGTTATGAAGACTGAGTTAATACTTAAGATCTTTAGAAAGAAATTACACATCGTAAAATTGCAGTAAGTTATCTATTATCATTGTAACTCAAATGCCCACTTAAAATTACCAGACTATTAGGGCACCTGGCTAGCTCAGTCCATGGAGCATGCAATTCTTTNGAATTTTTTTTTTTTTTTTTTTTTTTTTTTTTTATTTGACAGAGAGAGCATAAGAAGGGGGAGAGGGAGAAGCAGGCTTCCCACCAAGCAGGGAGCCCGAAGTGGGGCTCCACCCCAGGACTCCGGGATCATGACCTGAGCCACCCAGGAGCCCCAGAGCAAGCAATTCTTGATCTGGGGGTTCTGCGTTTGAGCCCCTCATTGGGTGTAGAGATTACTTAAAAATAAAATCTTAGTAAATAAGCATATTAAACTACCAGACTATTATGTGACTTATAAACATACTGATTTCTTCTTGAAAATACAGGCTGCTTTGTGTAAAGATGAGCACTTTGTTCATCTTTGCTGATGAACACAGAGCTTGCAGGAAGCCCACACTCCCCAATCCCCCATCCTATTGCTCCCTAGTGCTAAACTAGAAATTAGTCAACCAACCCAAGTCAAGCAATGAAAAAACTTCTTAAGTAACTATAACAAGTGACTTCCCCCAGGGGCATTTTTATCTCAAAAGAATCTTCTAAGACTTAATTTAACACTCAGGATCCTCAAAAAACCAATCTGAAATACAGCAACTACTAGAAAGAGAAAAGAATGGTATGAAAAATGGGGCTTGTGGGGCGCCTGGGTGGCACAGCGGTTAAGCGTCTGCCTTCGGCTCAGGGCGTGATTCCAGCGTTATGGGATCGAGCCCCACATCAGGCTCTTCTGCTGGGAGCCTGCTTCTTCCTCTCCCACTACCCCTGCTTGTGTTCCCTCTCTCGCTGGCTGTCTCTATCTCTGTCGAATAAATAAATAAAATCTTTTAAAAAAAAAAAAAAAAAATGGGGCTTGACCATTCACCAAAAACAGGTAAACTTTGTTGGTAAGGAAGCTGAAGAGAAAGAAATACTAAACTAAGGAGTCAGAAAACACACCTCTAATCCCAACTCAAACATTATCCCACTTGTGATCTTGTTTGACAAAATAAAAATCCAAAGACCTTAATTTAACATACACAATAACCTTCACTATCTGACTACTATTTCCAACCATTTCTCTAACCACTCTATCCATAAATCCTCAATTCTTGCCACACTGAATTTCTCACTCTTCCTACCTTGAGACCCATAACAACTTATCATCTTTGCATAGGTTATTCCTTAGCTCTGGACTCCAGACTATCCCCTTTTCTACCTGGCAAACTCCTACTCATCCCTCAAGAGCCAGTTCTTCCCTCTGAATTCCCATGATCTAGTGTGTTGTAATTTATCTGTATTATATGTAGACTGAGTTCCCTGAAGGGAGAAGCTGTCTTCAGTCATTTTGTGTCTCCAAAACCCCCCAGTGTCTACAATACCGTACAAACGCCAAATGTTTGATGAATTATTAAGTGATAAATGAATGAGTAACCTTAGGCAGTTAATCCTACAAAATTGAGAGACTACTTGATACATCTGAAAAGCAACAGGGCATATATAACAGGAAGAGCACACTGAACTGCTCTGAATCTAACTCTATGATCTTCAGCAGAGACTGAACTCAACTACAATAAGGGTTTCATGAGGTTACACTGAAAAAAATACATAAACATGTTTAGCACAATGCCTGGAACAAAACAGTTACTCAAATGTCAGTTCCCTTTTCTCTCCCCCTTAACTCACGATAATTATGGACACCCAATGAATTAATTTGATAAGAGAACAATTTGGAAACCATAACACATCATACAAATTAAATATCTCACTTAAGGGGGAAAAATCTAAATTGTTCGTCTTTGCATTTATATACCTTTCCTTTTTGGATTTGTAAGAAATGCTTGGGGACGTTATGCTGGTTTTTAAACATTTCTCCAAATTACACAATTATCTAGAATCCTAGGATTAAACTTAGTTTAGTGTAAACAATCCTAATTCACTTAGTTCAGTTTAAACGATCTTAATTCCTCTAAGATTAAAAAGAAAAAATCTACATATCACCTATCGTGTTTTAAACTACGGTGTTTTTTCCTTGTTTTAGGTCTTTCTACAACTGTTCTTTTTTAGGACATATTTCTATCTGCCTAATGACTTTCACTGAATTTTCTAACGTTAATTTATGGATCCCAGCATTCGTAGTTTACTTTAGAAAATAACACATCTCACTGAATTCTGTTTTATCAAAATGGTCTGATTTTTTTTAAGGATAAACAAAATATACTGGCATCAGCATTTATAGGTAAGTCTTACTTATTGTCTGAAAACGGAACCTTTCTGTAGAAAATAAATTCAAAAACCTTTCTCTACCCACAGATCCTGATTTGACATTCTATAAAGAACACAACATTTAAAAAAAAGGGGGGGAACACAACATAATTGATGCTTATTATGCATGTCAAGGTTAACTGAGGTCAAAAAAAGTTCTGTACTTACTAAACTGAATCTACTCTGAGAACTAATATTCTCCAGAAACAGCTTTTTATTAATCAGAAATATTTATAATTGCAATTATAAATTTTTATTTTAAAAGGTCTAAAATTATAATTCAGACACTACAGTTCCAGTTAAATGAACTAAAAATAAATGTAAATCTGTGTGATGTAGGAATTATAAAACTGAACTAAACTTATGTGCATAACATCTTGTAAATTTATCTGCATTGCTAACGACTTGACCTAAGACGATGAAAAGACCTTAATTTCCTCTTTGTATTTAGACATTTGCTACATTTAAAACATTAAATGTCAATAACTTTCACTTCCGCCTCTGTATTATTTCAAGGAAGCTTTATTTTTTCATTTTCCACACTAGTCAAATTAAAAATTGCAAATAGCAGGAAGATTTACCTAAAAGAGCTCTTTTTCAAAGCAACTTTTTGTTTACATTAACCATCGCATTTTGAAGCATAAAACGCATAAAACTTTAAAGCATAAAATGCTTATCTTCCCCAAGTATATGGTTTTTAAGAAGCACTCTTTAAAATTTGTTTATACAAGCATCACAGCACACTAGACACTAGTAAATTCATTAATTATCTTAAAGCATAGCATTCTAAATGAAGCAATTTTTTTCATAATTTTACAAGCTGTGACTAATAAGTACTAGGATGCAATGTGCAGCAATTTTTAAGGAGACCTTACAAGGGTGCTGAGCCTAAAGAAAATTTCAGCATACGATCTACTCATATACAGAACATGCTGAATGACTGATACCAACAACAAAAAAAGTCAACTTTCTTTTTTTAACTATTCCACAATTCACCGCCCTGGTACGGCACTCTCTAAATTGTCGTATCCAGTTGGGATTATCCAGTTTTATTAGCTAATAGTTCTCATTACTTTAGAAACAGGATATGTTCTGATTCACCAAGTGTTACACATTTCGCTACTACAAGACTTGGCGGGGAAGGGGGGCCCTTTGGAAACAAAAGGTAATCTGATCCACTACAGCTAATTACTAAATACACGCCAACAATACACAATTTGAATTGCGTTTCTAGACACTAAAAAGATCACAAAACGAAGTAGAATATCACATGCGTAAGAACTACTTTTGTATCGAAAATATATCAAAATGAAGAAACATGGAAACAAGATCTCAAGGTTCAAAATTCATCTGATTAGAGATCTGATAAACTTATGAAAAGAAAATGTTCTATCAACGCTGTTAAAATAACAGTAATTCATCCCATTCAGGTATGACCAGAAATCCCGACGATGTGCTTCTTTCAGGTCTAAGTATCTCATTCTTTGCAATCCGGATACCAAAAGAACCTGAAACCTCACGCGGAGGCGTGCAACACACACGGCTAGTGCTGTCTGTTTACAAATACGAATCTCACAGTTTCCCACGTCAAAAGCGTTCAATGCCACCGTTCTGGGGGGGCGGGGGAGAGAGAAGGTGGGAGAGCAAGAAACGAAATCCACACAGATACCTCTGCTTTCTCTCTTCCCGACAAGGGTGAGCCCGGAGAAAATATTTATTATGTATTACATGTGTGTATATTTGCATGTTCTATATGTACATCTGTATCTAAGGGGGGGATGAAAGAAAAGGCATACATGACAGGGAATCGTACTGGACCCAAGAGAATGCTCACACCAATCCCGTTAACTCAAAAATCCGCCTCCCGGGTCTACAGGTTTCGGCCCGCAGCCGAGAACCTCAGCCTCTCTGTGAAGTTCGGCCCCCAAAGCGCCCCAATGCCCTCCTCAGGCCGCCAGGCCGCCGCCCCTACCTCCCTTATCTCAGCCTTCCCTTGGGACACCCGAAGCCCATTCCGGCAAAGAAAGAAGTGTCAGGCCCCAAGGGGGGCGGCTGAGACACGCTCGGGCCGAGCCCCCGACACCTGCGAGACTCGGCACCTGAGGAGGGCGAAGAGGGGGCCGCTTGGCCTTGCCGGAGCACACCCCCTCGGCGCCGGGCGCTGCGTCGCGGCCGGAACCTCCGTACCTGCGAGGCCCGCGAGCTACAGGCGCGCGCGGCGCCTCCTCATCTCAGTGGCTCCCGCTCCCCCCGCCGCCTCCCGCTGCCGCTGCCGCCGCCGTCNTCCTGACCCCCGAGAGTTGGGCAGGGGAGAGACGCGGAGGAGACCCGGGAGAGGAGACGCAGAGGAGAGAGTTCAGGGGTACCCCCCTCCCTTCGTTCTGGGGGTCCCTGGGCGCCGTTTAAACCGGGGCGGGGGAAGGGGGGAGCGGTAAACACAAACGCGGGGAGGGGCTGCGTTTGGAGGCTTGTAGAGGCTGCGAGAAACAATAGGGAGGGGCCGAGGTGGGAGGGCTGCGCACTCACACTCTGGCCGAGGAAAGGGGCGCGCGCGCGCGATGACACTCGTTAGCCCGCGAGGAGGGGGCGGGCCCTTACCGTTGGGGGAGGGTCGAAGTCACAGCGGGCTCGCGAGGAGGGGCGGGGCCACCGAGCGGGGGTCGCAAGGTCTGGCTACCCGCCGGGGCCCCCCTGGGGAGAACCAGAACGCCGGCGAGCCCGAGCAGACCGGGGTTACGGGCACGGCCGCGCCGCTCAGCTCTAGCTCCTGGGCCTCCCGCCCTACAGAGGCCCCCAAGCGAAAAGAAGGACCAGAAAGCCGCCTCTGTGCCTTGCTCCAAAAGCTGTCCCCCCCGAAGGAACCCCGGCGTTGGACGTGCACCTTGTGGCCCGGCACACGGACCGGGCCTAGCTTGAGCCTCCGCGGACCCTCGGCGTCTAGCGCGGGCTTCTGAACATTAAGAGGGGTGGGGAGGAGCTGGACGGAGGAAGCCGGGGTTGACACCCGCGTATACACACCTTTGCCACCAGCCCACCAAAGCTGGAATTCTTTCCTTTTTAAAACATTGCCTAGTTATGAGTTAAGGAGCTCAGTAGAAAAATCTTAAGAGCATCCCCCCATCCCGGGAAGATTTCAAAAATAATTTCTTTAGTTTCACTCGGGTTTGCAATTAACTACCATCCATGGGCGCCTTCTTCCTTTGCTTTTAATAGGTTCCTCTGCATAGTTAAAGTCAGGACCTATGGTTCAGTTTTTGTTTTTTTTAAGACCCCAGCCTTGGACATTATTCAACCAACCTCTGACTTCAAAGGTGGACAAATCACACAACTACAATCGTTGCACTTGACACACTAGGCAGGAAAAGGGTAGAACAAGGGTGAAGGAGGATGCAAAATCTTAAGTATTTATAAAATACTGTCTTAGGAAATTTCTTATAAAAGTCTCAAAGGATGGAACCTATGAGAGTTTACAAAGAGAAGGATATTCCTGTCTGTGTAGTCCCATCTACTTCCCACTACACCTCAGAACTGAATACTTATTTATCTGTTTGTGTCCATTTGAATTTGAAACTTGTGAGAAGTGACCAAGCATTGCCCACTAAGTACTAGGCCTTGAGCTAGGAACTTCACATATTTCACCCCATTTAACCTTCATAACAATCCCATGTGGTCAGTACTATTGTTCCCATTTACAAAGAGAGAACGAGAGCTTTCAGAATAAGTGTATCTTACCCCTACTTGTTGGATGCCACTTGGCCCAGGTATAGTGCAGACAGTAGTGAATTTCAAGTCAAAAGAGCCCTGCTTAGGGGCGCCTGGGTGGCACAGCGGTTAAGCGTCTGCCTTCGGCTCAGGGCGTGATCCCAGCGTTCTGGGATCGAGCCCCACATCAGGCTCCTCTGCTATGAGCCCGCTTCTTCCTCTCCCACTCCCCCTGCTTGTGTTCCCTCTCTCGCTGGCTGTCTCTATCTCTGTCAAATAAATAAATAAAATCTTTAAAAAAAAAAAAAAAGAGCCCTGCTTGGCTTCAGAACTTAGCTGGATGACTGGACAAATGAACCTTCTGAGTTTCCTCATCTGTAAGTTGTTTTTTTTTTTTTTAAGATTTTATTTATTTATTCGACAGAGACAGAGACAGCCAGCGAGAGAGGGAACACAAGCAGGGGGAGTGGGAGAGGAAGAAGCAGGCTCATAGCGGAAGAGCCTGATGTGGGGCTCGATCCCATAACGCTGGGATCACGCCCTGAGCCAAAGGCAGACGCTTAACCGCTGTGCCACCCAGGCGCCCCTCATCTGTAAGTTTTTAAAGGCAAAAAAAAATCTACTTCACAGGGATTATGTAAGGAAAACAGTGGGACACAAAAGTTAAATCCTATAGAGACATTAAGATGATACCAACATGTCCTTCACTTTAGTGAGTGATATCAGTGCCCTTGGAACAAGTTCAATTGAATAAAATTTCCTGATTATTTAATAAAAGCAAAGCCTTCTGTTCAGTACCAGATTCCTGTCTCCAAAAAGTTCACCATGAAGCAAGGAAGATGGTTCTATTAAGCTACAATAAAAGCAAGAGATCATATGAACAAAGTCCTGGGCTCATGCAGAGGAAACCACGATAAATTCCACTTGGGTGAGGCTTTAATGGAAGAGGTAGAAGCTGGACCTTGGAGGCTTGCCTGCTCCGTGCCAGACACATGCCTGATTCAGAAAACATCATTTAGTCTGAAGTGTGCAGAAGATAATGAGTCTGAAAATTAAAGCTGGGGCCAGGGGTGCCTGGGTAGCTTAGTCTGTTAAGCATCTGACTCTTGATTTTGGCTCAGGTCATGATCTCAAGTTCATGATCTCCAAATGGTGAGATCAAGCCCTGCCTCTGCACTCAGCAGGGAGTCTGCTTCAGATTCTCTGCCCTATCCCTCCCCAACCCTGCCGTGCTTTTGTGTGCCCGGCTACACTCTCTCTCTCAAATAAGTAAATCTTAAAAAAAAAAAAAAAAAAAAAAACCTGGGGCTAGACTAATCCCTGTGCCTCTCTGTTCTTATCCTTCCAGATGACTCTGCCACTTTTCCTATTCCTTAAGACCCAGCTCAACTCCTATCTCCTTTATTAAATATTCCTGATCACACACACCCCCCTCCACTGAACTCAATCCATCCTTTCTCTGGATCCCTACATGTTAGTTTATAAGTCTGACCCCAGATGAATATAAACTTGAGTACAAATATTTATACTTGTATTCCTTATAATACTTACATAGTCATTGAGTTAAAATTAAACTACAATCTTGGGTATCATCACAAAGTACATGTAGAACAAATATTATTTCTACTTGAAGAATGAGGAAACTTAGGACATAAAAGGTTGAATTAGTCACCAGGATCATACAGTAAGTCACAGGCAAGTTAGAACACTAGCCGTGTGTTCTTTCCATTGAATCACAGATTACTGAGAAATAAGATAGTAAATGACTGCTCTGAAAAAATACACTGAGGATTTTTATCTGATACTTGCAAGGAAGACATCATAATTGTGGTTAAGTCTCTAAATTTACCCCTCCAGTCCAGAAGTTTTGGGAGCACAATTTCATCTAAACTCAGGTGAAAATTACTTGCAACATAAGTCTATTTCATCACATCTAACAAGAAATATAATTGCCCAGTGGATCAATATTCATATTCTATTCTCTTCCTAGGTGATAGAAAAACTTAGTCCAAAAATAATCATATTGGATGAAAAGGTGGTCTGGTGAGTAAATCAAATCACAAGAAAGGTGTCTTAGAGGTAAGTCTGCTCAAACCAAGTCGATCTGTGGGTAGATGATAAAGGGAACAAATCATAAAGGCCTATGTATGCCATTAAAAAAACAAACAAAAGCAGGCTTTCTCCTGTAGTTAATGGGGAGTCACTGAACTTTTGTAAGCAAGAAAGATATATGATCTGATCTCCTAAAGGTTTTCTCTTGAGGTCCCCTCCCCCCCTTTTTTCCTAGATACTTGATTTCTTCAAGGAGAGAGACTTAAGTAGTTGGTAACCTTTTACAGACCTTGTCTGATGATGAGCACCAGCCAAAACAACCATATCCTGACCCACAGAAAGAACCTAGAAATTACTTACTGACATGCTAAGTTGTCTGTAAAGTAGAAGATATGTTCAAAGTTTAAAACTTTTGTGATTCTATTAATAGCATGTAATACCAAAGATCCTAACCTAAGTTTTCACTTCGAAAATAGTGTAAAGGATCTATTTCTTTTCATCTTTTTAAATTCTTAAAATTAAATAAGCTAAAATATGTTTAAATGTCTTTTATGGGGTGCCTGGCTGACTCCGTCGGTAGAACATGCGATTCTTGGGGTTGTAAATTCAAACCCCATGCTGGGCATACAGCTTACTTTAAAAAAATAATAATAAATGTCTATTATATGGTAACATTCACCAAAAATTAATTCCCTTTCTTCTTACAATCAAGTTTGTTCTCATTTGCCCCAATTTGGATTTCATGTGCACTTAACACTCACTAGCACATGTGTATACTTGCTACCCATTGATTCCATTTAATTTGTTCTGAGGATTCTATGTGTGGAATTTTAAGCTACAGCCACACCCTATAACTTACTTCCTGGAAGCATTAGAAACAGTCTGGGTTTTTTTTAAGATGGTTGTTTTTTGGTGTTCTTTGTTTTGTTTTTTAATTTGAGTAAGGTCTGAGAATTAGAAAGGACAGACCTCACAATACAGTTGGATATATCAAGAAGATAGATACATGGCGATGCTATAAAGGTAACCTAGGACCACATCTTAATGGCTATGTATGCCATTTTATTTATTTTTATATTTTATTTATTTGTCAGAGAGAGAGAGTGGGCGCACACACCCTCAAGCACAAGCAGGGGGAGCAGCAGAGGGAGAGGGAGAAGCAGGCTCCCCGCTCAACAGGGAGCCCAGTGTGGGGGTCAGTCCCAGGACCCCGTGATCATGACCTGAGCCGAAGGCAGATGCTTAACCAACTGAGCCACCCAGGTGTCCCTATGCATGCCATTTTGAAAAGCCGGTCCTTGGGGCGCCTGGGTGGCACAGCGGTTGGGCGTCTGCCTTCCGCTCAGGGCGTGATCCCGGCGTTATGGGATCGAGCCCCACATCAGGTTCCTCTGCTATGAGCCTGCTTCTTCCTCTCCCACTCCCCTTGCTTGTGTTGCCTCTCTCGCTGGCTGTCTCTATCTCTGAGTTCCTTGAGGGAATAAATAAATAAAATCTTAAAAAAAAAAATGAAAAGCAGGTCCTTATCCTGAAGTTAATGGGCAGTCGTGGAGTATTTACAAGCAAGGCAAAGAAATGATCAGACCTGCCTTCTACAGCAAAACTTACAGGTGATCATCCAACTTCTGTTTGGATATTTGTAGTTATAGAGAGCTCATTCTTTCTCAAATCTATGTATTCTAGATGTTAGAAATTCTTCCTTCACTGAGTTGAAATCTTCTATGATGACTTTTTTTTATATAATTCTGATCTCAAGAGTAATATCAGGCCTTTTTTTCTTCATATATAAAAACGAGAATGTGAACTAGATGAACTAGGGCAGAAAAGGGGTTTAAGGTCTATAATTCTGACATGAACTCTTTTTAAGTCAGCTGTTTACTTCCCTCTAAAATCACCTCTCCCTTCTTTCTCTAAAACAAAAATGAGATCCAATTCCATTCCTAACAATCTCCCTATGACCAATTCTCGTGTGTTAGGATAATCTGATTCATCTTTGTATCCTATGAAATGCCATGCATTCTGTCCAGAAATAAGCCCTCACCTATATGGTCAAATGATATTTGACAAAGCTTCTAAGACCATTCAATGGGGAAGAGGCAGTGTTTTCAACAAATTGTGCTGGGAAAACTGGATATCCACATACAAAAGAATGAAAATGGACTTTTACCTAATACCATATACAAAAATTAACTAAAAATTAATCTGTGACCAGTGTGCCTGGGTGGCTTAGTCAGTTAAACATCTGCCTTCAGCTCAGGTCATGTTCCCAGGGTCCTGGGATTGAGCCCCAGGTCAGGCTCTCAGCTCAGCGGGAAGTCTACTTCTCTCTCCCTCTGTGCTCTCTCTCTCTCTCAAGTAAATAAATAAAATCTTAGAGATAAATAAATTCTTGTGCATCAAAAGACTGTATCAACAGAGTAAAAAGGCAACCCGAGCAATCAGAGAAAATGTTTGCAAATCCTATCTCTGATAAGGGATTAATATCCAGAATATGTAGAGAACTAAAACTCAACAACAAAAAAAAACCTGATTCAAAAAATGGGCAAAGGACTTGAATACACATTTTTCCGAAGAAGATCTATAAATGGCCAATAAGCACATGAAAAGATACTCAACATCACCAATCATTAGGGAAATGCAAATCAAAACTACAATGAGATGCCACCTCACATCTGTTAGGACGGCTACTATCAAAGAGAAAGACAAGACAGAAAACAGTAAGTGTTAACGAGAATGTGGAGAAATCGGAAACCCTGTGCATTGTTAATGGGGAGGTAAAATGGTGCAGCCACAGCAGAAAACAGTATAGTGGCTCCTCAAAAAATTAAACACAGAATTACTATATGATCTAGGCATGCCTGGGTGGCTTAGTCAGTTAAGTGTCTGCCTTCCGCTCAGGTCATGATCCCAGGGTGCTGGGATTGAGTCCCCACATCGGGCTCCCTACTCAGTGGGGAGCCTGCTTCTCCTGCCTGCCTCCCCCTCTGCTTGTGTGCGCACTCTCTCTCTCTGACAAATAAACAAATAAATCTTTAAAAAATAAATTAATTAAAAATTTAAAAAAAAAAGAATTACCATATGATCCACCAATTCCATTTCTGGGCAAATAGATGAAAGAATTGATAGCAGGGTCTCAAAGAGAGATTTGTACACCCATATTCATAGCAGCATTATTCACAATAACTAAACAGTGAAAGCAATCCAATTGTCCATTGGCAGATGAATGGTGTAAGCAGAATGTGGTATATACATACAGTGGAATATTATTTGGCCTTAAAAAGGAAGGAAATTCTGACACAGGCTACAACAATGGATAAACCTTGAAGACATTGAAGACATTGTGCCAAATGAAATAAGCCAGTCACAAAAAAACAAATACTGTGTGATTACATTTCTATGAGGTATACTTAGACTAGTCAAAATCAGAGACAGAAAGTAGAATAGTGGTTGCCAGAGGCTAAGGGGAGGGGAGAATGAAGTTAATAAGTACGGAATTTCAATTTTACAAGATGAAAAGAGTTCTGGAGATAGATGATGGTGATAGCTGCAGGGCCATATGCATGTACTTACTACTACTGAACTGTACACTCGAAAATGATAAAGATGGTAAATTATACATTTATTTTACCACAATTTTTTTAACTTCTAAAAAAAAGATGTCATGCACCGTGATGAATTCTGGAGCTGCAAAGCTCTCTTCCCTCAAGGAACTCAGAAATATGAACAGATAATAATACAACATGATAATTGTCATAATAAGGATATATATAATGTACTATGAGGACACAAATAAGGGATAATTAGTTTTGCCCAGGAGTGAATAATCATTTGTTAGGGAAAGATTGACCAATAAAAGTTTGTATAATAAATATCCTTGTGAAGGAGACTTAGCCATTGAGAGAAGAACAGCATTCAAGATCAGAGGAGAAAGAGGGCAGCGCATGTTTCAGAAAGCTGCACGCAGCTGACATACTGGAGGGATGGGCAGAGCCTGATCACGAGGCCTGCAATACCATGCTAACCACTTGGGCTTAACCTGAAAGGTAGCACCTTAAAGGTTTTAACCAGGTGAATGACGTGGTATATCATATTTGGATATTTTAAAAAGGTTAATCAGCAGTGTGTAGAAAAGAATAGAGGAGCCAAAACTGAAGGTAGGGAAAACAGTGAGGGGTTGTTGTAGAAAATCAAGTGAGAAATCATGACAGCTTGAAATAAGCAGGAGCAGTAGGAATGGAAAAAAGGGACTTTCCTGCGCATTTAAGTCAACAAGACTTAAACGACTTATCAAATATGTTGTGCATGATAGAAATGAGGGCTCTCATGTGAAAGAGGTCATTCTTGTCCAAGGAAGTTTCACTAGTGCCAACTCTCAACAATCAGTAGTGGCTACTGGTGAACAGTTTAGGAAAAGAGCCTAAACCTCAATCTAGATACAATAAGAAAGAATGATGACTTATTAATATCTGCCATGGATGCAGAATGGGAGAGCACTAGCACATGACAGATACCTAGCACTCCTATTCTCAAGTAGAAGAAATACAAAAATATAAAAACATACTGTGTTTTGAAGAATACATATGGTAAGGACACCTGGCTGGCTCAGTTTGTGACACACTCAATTCCTGATCTTGGGGTCGTGAGTTCCACCTCCCCGTTTGGTGTGACGCCTACTTAAAAATAAATAAAAGGATGAGGTAAAGGGCAAGAGTGCAAAGGATGAGAGGTTCAAGAGCGAGCCACTGCAAGAGAGTAGTATGCACAGGGATGTCCTTTTACCGGGTGCCTGCCATATATCGTGAGCTGAGTCTAGTTGGTACAATGTTGGTCTAAATAGTTGTAATCTTAATTATTTTGGCCCCCTTGCACTTAACCTTAAATCGTAAGCATTTCTTCATGACCACCTGTGCTTTCAAAGGTTAAGTTTTAGGGGCGCCTGGGTGGCACAGCGGTTAAGCGTCTGCCTTTGGCTCAGGGCGTGATCCTGGCGTTCTGGGATCGAGCCCCACATCAGGCTCCTCTGCTATGAGCCTGCTTCTCCCACTCCCCCTGCTTGTGTTCCCTCTCTCGCTGGCTGTCTCTATCTCTGTCAGATAAATAAATAAAATCTTTAAAAAAANAAAAAAAAAAAAAAGGTTAAGTTTTAGGGGCACTGGGGTGGCTCAGTCGTTAAGCGTCTGCCTTCGGTGCAGGGTGTAATCCCAGCGTTCTGGGATCGAGCCCCACAAAGGGTAAGTTTTATTTTTAATGAAATAAAAATTAAAAATACTATTAAAAAAATAAGTTTTAGGGGGGCTGCTGGCTGAGGCGCGGAGACCATTCGGTGGTGGGTCCCGGGCCAAAGTCCCAGAGCCCGGGAGACGCCAGAAGAAACTGAAAGGCTTGGGGCTCCCGGGCAGACACTGCTGGCTGCTGCTGTCGCCGCTTTCCACCGCGGACCCCCNCCCCCCTGCCCGCCCCCCCCCCCGCCCAAGGATACGGCCCTGACAGGCCTCTAGGCACAGGCGTGGCCCGCGGAGCCCTACGTGTTGATGCCCTGCGGCTGTGAGCAGTACGCGCCCTCTCCACAGTGCTTTTCCAAGGAAAATGGAGGAAATCTCGTAGGCTAACCCGGCTACTAACAAGCGAGAGGCCACTGCTCAGGAGATACACGGAGACCTAACAGAGGATTCTTGTTCTGCTTTGAGGTGCACGAGGCTACTTCTACCTGGAGTTCTCAGAAGCTGGTAGAGTGAAGGATTTGGGCATTCAGCCAGTGGAAGATAAAGGAGCGGGCGCCTCCCACTTTGCTCCCTTCCTGGAGCATCTGCGAATGAGCCTAATCAGCAGCTACAAGGCTCCCCCGCAAAATTCCAGTAGCTGCAACATGAGAGGGTCAGAGGGTGACCAGGACAATAGTATAGACTGGCCCTGTGGTTTGGAGAAGTTAGGTAATCTAGGTAGAAAAAGAAAAAAAAAAATCAGACAAAAGTCCCAATTCCCATTGAAGATCCTAGCCCTTTTTTTTTTTTTTTTTAGATTTTATTTATTTATTTGAGAGAGAGAATGCGAGAGAGAGAGCACGAGCTGGGGGAGAGGGGCAGAGAGAGGAGAAGCAGACTCCCTGCTGAACAGGGAGCCTGACACGGGCTTCAGTCCCCAGGACTCCGGGATCACAACCCAAGCCAAAGGCAGATGCTTAACTGGCTGAGCTACCCAGGAGCACCGATCCTAGCCTTTAAAAACCTAAAGTGGATAATTTAGGAATTAGGATCCTTTTATATGACCTGGAATCACCTTTGAAACCTTGGGCAGGAGGAGCCAAACATTCTGTGCACTGTACCATGCAGGCTGATGTCTATACCAGGAAGTACTCAAGATACACCCCCCCACGCCCCCCGCACTGTCCCCAGTGCACAGGCGAGCAGCTGTGTACCCAGGAATCCTTTGGTTCTTCAGCCTTTCTGTCTGCCTGATATCAAGGGCTTTCTAGATAACTGACAGTTTGGACATAGCTGATGGTCAGGCCTTAATCACTGGTTCTCAGTTGATCTGCTCCTCTGATCTCTGAGCCTCTGAATGGGACTTCTCCAAGAAAAATGGAAGTCAGGTATGAGATCCAGATATTAACAGTTACAATTTGGAAAAACCAAGAAAAGGAATTACAACTGAATCAGGTGGGGGAAGCTCTGTGATCTTGGCTCCAACAAGAAGAAGAGGTCAAAGCTACCAGTTTCCCAAAGGTCCAGCATTTACAGTGCATGGACTGGGGGACAAAGCTAACCTTTTGCTAAATAGAACCCTTTGTCTTACACCACACCTGGTGGCATAGGCTTGGTAAATGGACAACTTGGTTATCCAGGCAGACTGAGAATTTATTTATTTATGATTCCTTGAGAGGTAGCAGGGGCCTCTGCAACTATGCACAAATCACTTAAGCTGCAAGATTCATATCTGGATATATTATGCTGGAACAGCAGTTTGGTGGGGAAGTCATTTTCCTACTCTGAGTTACTAGTTACCTTGCCAGTCCATGTGTGTGACTTGGTCATTATGCCAGGTCACTACCTGCCTCCCATGCCGGGGGTGGGCCTGAATTATGGAAAAGCATAATGGCTATGCAGGAGACCGTGATTTGAAAGCTGAGCCCAGAAGGGACCTCTTTCAGCTGCCCTCAATGTTAATGGATTAATACTAGGAGCCAAGGAGCAAGACTGAGCCATCTATCATCTGACTACAGTATCCTATTGAATGCCCCTGTTCCTTGGGTGGGGCAGTCAAAGCTCTGTGATGGTAAACATCTAGACTGTCACCACCTCTGGCCCCTCATGAGGGGGCAGCCCCTTCCATTCAGTCCCTTTTGGATATTCTTAACAATAAGAGCTGTCCTTTTGTTTGTTTATTTTTAAAGATTTTTACTTATTTATTTAATTGAGAGAGAAAGAGCGCAAGCAGGGGGAGCAGCAGGCAGAAGGAGAGGGAGAAGCAAGCTCCACACCGAGCAGGGAGTCCGATGTGGGGCTCAATTCCAGGACCCGGGGATCATGACCTGAGCTGAAAGACGCTTAACCGACTGAGCCACCCAGGTGCCCCAAGTTTTTCTTTTTCCTGTTTTTTTTTTCTTCCTTGTTCTTTTAGGAGATCCAGCGAAGAATCTTTCTGGTGGATTCCTCTGTTGGACTAAGATGGGGGAAAGAAGAGAATTTTCTGTGTATGAAAGGCAGTGTCATGCCTAAGCATTTTCCTATAGGAATGCCTTGCTAGATGACTTCCTGCTGTGTCTTATTTTGTAAGGAGTTACCTCTTCCCACCTCCACCTGGATACTGCCTCTTGGGACCTAAGCAGAAGACTAGTAAAGGCTGATTGACACACGCCGGGATGGAGTGGGTCCTGATTTATTTTCTCTAACCCTTGCTGTGTATGTATCCTTCCTTATCCCAGAAGAAACTGTTTGGACTGTATGGACTGATTTGTGAGGGAACCATAGTAATAGGGCCTCAAGACTGTCTTATTGCATTCTCCCCCTAGAACTGTCTGGTCAGGGTTGAGGTGTAGTTACAGGTTGGTCTTCAATACAAGAATTATGATAACTTTTTAGGAAGTTAAACCTTGATTAGAGCTAAAATAATTTGGGGTTATCTGCCCTTGACTTTATAGACATCTCCTTCTAAAGGGATGCAGAGAGAAAGGAGGGTTTAAGTGAGACTCTGACCTACTTCCAAATAATGTCTAGGAAACAGGTTAAAGGTAAGGTCATGGTCCACTCTTGCTTCAGAGAGGGAACTCTGATTGTGACATTGCTGTTTCCTTTCTGATCTTTGTCTTGGTGAGAGGTAGAAGTAGAAAGTAATTTTGAATAATTGTTGGTTCATATGACCTCCCATTACACACACACACCCAGGAGCCCCAGTACTAATAAAATTTTTAAAAATGACTTTAAAAATTAAATAAAATAAAATAAAAATAAAAGTTTTATCTCATTCCCTTTAACAGTTGTTTTTGTAAAATTACTTTTGTAAAATTACTTTCAACTAAATGATTTTTATGTTTGCAAACATTTAGTTCCCTGATTTCTTAAACTTTTTTTTTTTTTTTAAGATTTTATTGATTCGACAGAGATAGAGACAGCCAGTGAGAGAGGGAACACAAGCAGGGGGAGTGGGAGAGGAAGAAGCAGGCTCATAGCGGAGGAGCCTGATATGGGACTCGATCCCATAACGCCGGGATCACGCCCTGAGCCGAAGACAGACGCTTAACCGCTGTGCCACCCAGGCGCCCCTGATTTCTTAAACTTCTAAAACTAAACTTTAATTTTTTTTCCAATCATAATAGTATTTCATGCCCTTTGCAGAATCTGGAAAATGTAAGAGAACATTAAGATGAAAATAACAAGGGATGCCTGGGTGGCTCAGTCGGTTAAGCGTCTGCCTTCGGCTCAGGTCATGATTCCAGGGTCATGAGATCCAGCCCTGAGCCCCGTATAGGGCTCCCTGCTCAGCAGGGAGCCTGCTTCTCCCTCTCCCTTTGCCCCTACTTGTGTGCTTTCTCTCTCTCTCTCTGACAAAGAAATAAATAAANTGTGCTTTCTCTCTCTCTCTCTGACAAAGAAATAAATAAAATCCTAAAAAAAGAAGAAGAAGAAGAAAATAACAATAATAGATCATAACCCCACTATCTTATGATCCCTAATCTAAGCAACTTTTTGGCGTGTTTCCTTCTAGTCCTTTTTCAAAAATGCATTTTAACATAGTTTTGATCACACTTAGTATGTACTTTTTTACCTGATGTTTTATCGTTTTTCTCCACATCACTAAGAATTTTGTAAATATAGTTTCAGCAGCTCCAAAATATTACATAAGAGAAGATACCTGAATTTTCTTAGCCAGTCCTTTTTGTTAGGCATTTAAGTGACTTCTAATGTTTTGCTATTATAAATGATGCCTTTTGCATAAATGTACAAAGCACTATGAGGTTATTTCCTATGAGAAAATTCTCAAGTGTGGGATTTCCATATTGACTAGTGTGAAAATTTTATTTTATTTTATTTATTTTTTTTTAAAGATGTTATTTATTTATTTAACAGAGCTAGAGACAGCCAGCGAGAGAGGGAACACAAGCAAGGGGAGTAGGAGAGGAAGAAGCAGGCTCATAGCGGAGGAGCCTGATGTGGGGCTCGATCCCATAACGCCGGGATCACGCCCTGAGCCGAAGGCAGACGCTTAACCGCTGTGCCACCCAGGCGCCCCTCAAATTGATTTTTAAAGGGTTTGGACCTACTAAATTCCACTTGCACTGTTATGCGGGAGAGAAAACCAACTAAACATTTCCAAGGGCAGGCTTCTCAGAATCTCTGAGCAAAGGCTATAGTAACTACAAATGTAGTTTCCTTCAAAAAGTAAATGCCAGCTAGTAGCACAGGAGTCCCAGATTTGGGGAGAAGTGGAGACTTGCACACTTTACTTACTTTGATGTTTCCCAAGAACCTAAGAAACACACTTTTTAAACCACTAAGTACCCCCATCTTGCAAGTCCACAATGTTTTAGAGAGAGAGAGAGATCCTTAAGGGTAGACAACATCAACAAAACATCTGGCTGGGTCTCCAAAATTCCTGGGAGGATATGACCCAAGATTACTTACAACTTTGGGGAGGGTGAGACTCTAGGGGATCCCTGGAAGGGTCACCAGTTCTAGCAGACGGTAAATGCAGCTCTGAGTTTTTCTTGCTTGGACAGCCCTTGGTCCAGTTCCAGAATCCTTTCCGAGCCTTAGATCTCTCCCAACTCTCCCCCAGACTTTCACAATCTTGAGAGAAACTCCCCCTTCCCCTTTGTCTCTCTCGCCTTTGCCTGCTTGCTAGCTCTAGCTGCCCCCACCCCCACCCCATCCTCACTCTAATGCTCTGGTTCTCCCTAAGCCTTTTTTCCTCCCCAGCCCCCTCTTCTTTCCTACCTTCCTGAGTCTCTTTTAAGATTTTCTCTAGGCTCTTTTAATGCTATTTTCTTTCTCCCTCTTCTCTTTCTCTCTCTCTCTCCCTCTGAGCCTTTGTATAACTTTCTTTCACTCTCTCTCTGTCCTTCTGGCTTTCACAAACTTTCAGCCCTTTCCTCTTCGATGGGGACACAATTGACCTTCGCTAGGAGCAGACTGTCTCTATTTTGTCCCCACATTTCTCTCGCTTGGACTTTTCTATTATCTCCAATTGGCACATATAACATCCTCAATTTTGCAGGACTTTCTTCCAGCCTCTTTCACATCCAAAACAGCTTTTTTATACCCTGTTACCAAGTATATACCAAGTATTCTTAGGAATACTCCTAGCACTGTTATCCCTCTAAACCCAAGCATAACGTCCTTCTGGTATTTATCCTTATCATTAAGTCCAAGAAAGTATCACTTATATCATGCCCATATTTTCCTCTCTATCCAAATTAGGATACGTGAGAGCACGAGTTTATAAGCATACTTAGAGTTACAACAAGACAGGACATTTCAAATCTGGGCTGTCTTCAAAAATCTGGGACATCATGTTGCTATAAATTCACCTATCCAGAATCTAGCTTTCAAGCAGTTTCACAAGCAAGAACTCTAAACATTGTCAGAGTTGTCGGGAAGTTTGTGTTCCTTACGTTACACTCAGACTAAAAAGAGGTCTTCTCTTTTTGCACCCCACCCCCAACCAGAATTTCGACTGCATATGGGAAGTTTGTGTTCGTTATGTTACACTCAGACTAAAAAGAGGTCTTCTCTTTTTGCTCCCCACCCCCAACCAGAATTTCGACTGCATATCAGGTAGGGTCTAGCCATGCAGATTGCTATCGATAGGTCATACATAGAGGGATTTTTTTTAACCTGGAGACTTTATGAAGGTCATATAAGGGTTCACTGAGAGAGATCGAACCCACGCTCTGAAATGAGAGTATACAGTTCACTGCCCATTGACTTACACATAAATCTGTATGAAGATCTTCAAAGGTGGCTTAATAGGTTCTGGTTTAGACTTTCAGTTCCTCCTCCATAAAAACAAAAATTAGGGAAAGCTCTTAACTAATGTGAATTCCTCAGGTCTGATTTGGACTTTCTTACACTGCCTAAATTCTTTTGATTCTCTTGTCTGGGACCTTTAATCTAAATCTCCATGGTTGCATTTGCTAAGGGTTCACTTTAAGTACAGTCTTAATCAATCATATTTCTGAGGAAGTTTGCTTCCTCCAGTAAGTCTGCAAACCTCTCCCTTCTTATTCCTCCTTGTCTCCTGAAACTGATGTATCTCTTTGTGAATTAATTTGGCTCTGCCTAGCTCTAGATAATCCTCTTTTTGTCACATGTCTTATCTGTGTTGCAATTTTCCGCCCCTTTCTGTCCTCCCCTGCAGTAAAGGGAGTATTTTAAAGCTTTTTTTTGTTTGTTTCCAGAGAAAAGCAGCTTGCTGATTGGAGGATCTACATTTAAAATGGACCCCCAGAGACACATGTGTGGCCTGAGACATCCTGTGTAATTCAATAAACATCTACCTCTCCCCCACCCCCACCTGTGCTGGCTACAGCAAGCTGGAGAGTCAGAGAGGGGAAGGAGTTATTTTTTACCAATTTGTGCTCAGTCTTGTCAGAGTACATATGCAGTAGAGTTTATGTGTGCACTTTGCTCCCAAAAGTGACTTTGAACTCTTACTTTACATGCAGTTCCAAGTTTGGGTATCTAATTTCTAGGTCCTTAGCATATCAAAAAACAACAATAGTGGATGGGAATGGGGAGGGGTAAAATAAGAATAGTGGTTAAGGAGCACAAATTCTGGAGTCAAACTGTGAGTTTGCATTTTGGCCAACTGCTGCTTCAATGCTGTATGACTTTGAATAATGAACTTGACCTTTTTGCCTCAATTTCCTCATCTGTAAAATGGGAATAATGTACCTATTTCACACGGTTGTCATAAATATATAAAGTTAATATATGGGGCACCTGGGTGGCGCAGTCGTTCAGCGTCTGCCTTCGGCTCAGGGCGTGATCCCGTCGTTATGGGATCGAGCCCCACATCAGGCTCCTCTGCTGGAAGCCTGCTTCTTCCTCTCCCACTCCCCCTGCTTGTGTTCCCTCTCTCGCTGGATGTCTCTCTGTCAAATAAATGAATAAAATCTTTAAAAAAAAAATAAATAAAGTTAATATATATAAAGTCATTGCAACAGTAAGAACTATATGAGCATTAAATAGGGTAGGCACACAAGGAACAGTTACGAAAAGTAAAGGAAATAACTTATAAAAAGTGCCTAGCACAGACCAAAATAGATGTTCAAGTGCTCCTTGCCATTTGCTAAGCATGCTTTAGGCTTGCATCCTGTTAAACCTTTGCAACATGGGGCTTCCTTGGCCTGATAAATCTTATTGCCTTTTCTTTGCTGGCAATCTGTTCATTTTGTGTCACCCAATTTAAATGCATTCTACCCTCTGAAGCCACCCTTGGCTTCTTTGGAGAGAATGAGTCACTCCCTCTTCTTCAATTCTGCGGCACTTACCCCATCGCCTCACTGGATGGTATTGTGTTGTAATTACTTATTTATGAATTTTCTTCCTCACCAGATTTTATGGTCCTCCTCCATGGCTGGAGCCACGTCTTACTTTCACAGCATCTAGCACAGTACTCGGCCCACAATAAATGTTTTGATGACTGGATGAATAATAGCAAACACTTACATAGTGCTTAGTTCTAGGGTCTGTTCCAATGCTTTATGAGTATTAACTCGTTTAATCTTAACAACAACCCTAAGAAGTATTATTATCTTCTCTAACTTAACAGATAAGGTAAATGACACAAAAGAGGTTATGTAATTTGTCTAGGGTGCTCTCAGCTATTAACTGTGAAAGCCAAGAGTCAAATCTAATCAGCTGGTGCCAGAGACCAGGCTTTAACCTACACACTACAAGGCCTCCAGAAAACAAGGGAACAAATTCACACACAAACTCGGCTTTCCCCAAGGTATCACTTTCTCACATTTTGAAATGGCTCATTCATTCATCCAACAAATATTTACATAGTGTTTTCTATGTGTACACCATCATGTTAAACACCTATCTCTAATTGTTCCCTTTTTTTCTCTACCTGACCCCCGTCCCCACCCCTCTCCCGTCTCTACTAGCTCTGCTGTTCTATAAACTTCTTTAATTTTCTTTCTTTCTTTAAAAAATTTTTTATTTTTTTTTCAGTTTCTTAAATGTGTTGTGTTCTCTCTCAGCTCTAGATCCATGACTGCCACTTTACCTGGCTAATTCATGCCTATCCTCAGTTCTCAGCTTAAATGACTTCCTTCTGAAAGCCTTCCATTATACCCTAGTAAGGTAGGTACCCCTGCTCTGGGTTCCCCGTGGCACTTTAACTTTTCCTTATCATAGCATTTGTCATACTTACTGTTCTTGCCGGTTTACTTGTCTGCCTTCTGTACTGGGCTATAGCTCTGTGAGAGCAAGGACTGAGTCTTATCCAGGTTATCCACCTATCCTGATGACCAGCACATAGTAGATGTTGGATAAATATTTGTTGAATGACTGATTGAAGCAAGAACAAGACAAAATCTCTTTGCTTAAGAAATCTAGCGGGGGGGGGAAGTCTAGAGGGGATATAGGGGGGAATAAAACCAGATTTCTAATTCTACCTGGGGTAAAATGAGAGAGGGGAGTTCAGCAGAGTCTTAAAGAATGAGTGAGAATTTGTGAAAAGGAAAGGAAAATGTTGACTAGAGGTCATAAGCAAGAACTGTACTAGCAATTGCTTGGTTGCCTAAGTGGCTAAACTATTTTATTGTATGCCCAAAAATAACATTAATCTAAACTTAGTTCTACAATTGACTGATCTAATATGAATTTAGAAGCAATAGGAAATAACTTAAAAGGAAATATAATGAAATTATTTGTACTCCTGGGGCACCTGGGTGGCTTAGTCGGTTAAGCTCTACCTTCGGCTCAGGTCATGATCCCAGAGTCCTGGGAGGGAGACCCACATCGGGTTCCCTGCTCAGTGGGGAGTCTGCTTCTCCCTCTCCCTCTGCCTGCTGCTCCCCGTACTTGTGCTCTCTCTCTGTCAAATTAATAAACCAATAAAATACTTTAAATTTTTTTTCAATTATTTTTACTCCTTAAGTACCTCTCCTGTGAATTCCCATGAAAATCTCTTCTTACCTCTATTATCATATATATCATGATGCATTGTCATTGTCAAAGTGTCTCTACTCCACTCGATGAGCTATTTAAGGCCTGGGATTAGGTACTTTATATATATATATATACATACATATATTTAAATATTTTATTTATTTATTTATTTATTTATTTGAGAGAGAGAGAGAGAATGAGCAGTGGGAGGGGTGGGGGGGGAGAGAGAGAAGCAGACTTCTCGCTAAGCAGGAAACCAGATCATGACCTGAGCCAAAGGCAGACGCTTAATCAACTGAGCCACCCAGGCACCCCAGGATTAAGGTACTTTAAAGTCTGATTCAATTCTGTATATCTCTAATACCCAGAACAAACCCAGTCCCAGGGAGAGGATCTGTGAATACTCTAACATGACCGTAAAGTCTTAAATCAGCTGACCCCCAGCAGTCTTTCAGCTTTGTCTCATGTCCCATACTCAGTGCTCCAGTTATTAGGAACTAAACCTTTCAGTTTCCTGAACTAAATTGGTCTCCTTAAAGCCTCTGGGCCTTCCCACATGCCAATGCCACTCCCAGTCTCTTCCCACTCATTTCCCTAGTTCTTCATCTACCTAGCTCCTGCTCATCCTTCAGATTTCAACTTAAATATTACTTTTGAAGGAAGTCTTCCCCAACCCAAAGACAAATTTAGATGTTCCTATTATATGGTCTTATAATACTCAAGATTTCTCACTTCTATCATTTATCCTACTTGTAAATACTTGATCATTGTCTCTCCAGTAGGTCATAAGTTTCATAATTCAGCACTTGGAACAGAGTGTGTAAGATAACAGGTGCTCAATAAAAATTATTTTGAATTGGGACGCCTGGGTGGCTCAGTCAGTTGGGTGTCTGCCTTCGTCTCAGGTCGTGAGCCCAGGGTCCTGGGATCGGGAACAGCATTGGGCTCCTTGCCCACCGTGGAGTCTACTTCTCCCTCTGCCTCCCACTCCCCCTGCTTGTGTACTCTCTCTCTCCCTTTCTCTGACAAATAAATAAATAAATCTTTAAAAAAAGTTATTTCGAATAAGTTACTGAATAAATGAATAAAATGCTATTATATAGTATGATTTTAGTGGCCCAGCATTCAGGAAGCTCTGTATGGTGTTATGATAGTTTGGAACCAACTAAATCAAACCAGTGATCACCATTTACTATTAGAAGCACTTCCTCTTCATTAAGAATCAGGACTATTGGGGTGCCTGACTGGCTCAGTCCATAGAACATGAGGCTCTTGATATAAGGGTCATGAGTTTGAGCCCCACATTGGGTATAAAGCTTACTTAAAAAAAAGAAGAAGAAGAAGACTGATCCAGCCAGGAGCCCCATTTTTTAACTCTTTAATTCAAAATAATTTTAAATTTATAGAAGAGTTGCAAAAATAGCAAGTAGTTTTTCCGACTATCTTTCTCAGATATGTTGTCATTTTAAATCAAAAAGCAACAGACGGACATCATTAAAATTGAAAGAATTCAAGGAATCCAGCATCCTTCTTAAAAAGACTTCTTAATGCTGAAATCCAGCTAATCAAGACATGAATGTAAATAAAGGAAAGAAACTATCATAAAGGGCTAATGGTGAAAATGGAATCCATTTAAATCTAGAACTAAGCCTGACCAGCTAGAGGAGTTATAGTTACAAAAGAAAATGTAAACATTATGGATCTTGGCAAAGTAAAAATAATGAGCAACAAAAACTAGGCAGTACCAGAGAGAAGATGGGGAGAAGTATAATAGTATTAATCACCCCACCATGACAGACAATAATCAATCAATATTGTCTAACACTAAAATGCATAGTTTCCAGGCACCTGAGTGGCTCAGTGGGTTAAGCATCTGCTTCTTGATTTCAGCTCAGGTTGGGATCTCAGGGTCTTCAGATCGAGCTCCACATCAGGCTCCACAGTGAGTGTGGAGTTTGTTTGAGATTCTATCTCCCTCTGTCTCTGCCCTCCCTGTACTCT
The DNA here is from genome assembly GCF_002007445.2 of Ailuropoda melanoleuca. Classification (NCBI taxonomy): domain Eukaryota; kingdom Metazoa; phylum Chordata; class Mammalia; order Carnivora; family Ursidae; genus Ailuropoda; species Ailuropoda melanoleuca. The sequence continues at coordinate 27,629,041 of NC_048219.1, forward strand.
TGCTTTCTCTCTCTCAAATAAATAAATTAAATTAATAAATAAATAAAATCTTTAAAAATAAATGAATGCATAGTTTAAAAAAATGACAACTCCAATTATTTTCATAATCTTCTTATAACTATCACTTATCAACTTTTTTTTATTTCCTAAATTAATTTCAATAAGTCATTTTTATTAAATCTTTTATTTGAAGTATTTTCTCCAGTATGAACCCTTTGGATGGATTTCATGTGTTGATTATGCTTTGTAAATACATATAGAGATGTCCAGAATGATTTTTACCACATATTAAAGATGTTATTTTGAGTGTTAGAATTAAGGATGATCTGTTATTTTCTTCCTTGTGTTTTTTCTGTACTACTTGAATTTTTTATGAACATGTATTCTTATTTTTTATATCATTATTTTTGAAGCATGATAAATTTCTACTCTAAAAAAGTAAAAAGAGAGCGAGTTTGGTTCTGAGGAAATAATCCCTAACTTTTGAGAGGCAGATTCTCTCAATAATACCAATAGTCATGGTTATATTACTGAGTGCCTATACTATGCCAAAGAGTTTTCATACAGTATCTTTATTACTCATCACAATGATAAAAGCTAGGCATGATAATCCCTAATTTACAGATAAAGCTCAGGGTGATAAAGCCTTTTGCCCAGAGTCACATATCCTGAAAAGGTCAAAATCAAGATATTGTACTCAGATTTCTCTGATTCTTTCCATTGAACCACTGGTGTGTCCATATAGTTAGAATGAACTCATTATAATTAAGCTTTCTATTTGAATTTCCACAACCTTGCATTATTCTCTGGATGTTTGATGACAAATAGTAGGACACCCACAAAAAGCCTGGAAATAAGATTCCCCCTGAAATAAAATCCACTCTCCACAAATGAAATTAGCCATCTATAGGAAACTAAGAACCCATGTGTAAAACCTAGAAGTTTGGGGACACTCAGAATTTCCATCGAGATGACCTGGGAGTATTCTCAAAGCTGCAGGCCTGGAAACTGACTCCAATGTAGTAACGGAAAACCACTTCAGTTGTGTTATATCCTGTTTGGAGAACATCTGTGTGAATAGAAAGGGAGGATGGTCAACCATGGAACCTTAAAAAAGGAAAGTCACAGAACTGTCTCTCCAGGCACTGTCCTATGCAACATAAACATCCGTAACATAAATGTTAACCCATTTCTTTTCCCTTTTCTCTTGGGCTAGAGGAAGAGAGAAGTAAAGACCTAGTCAGGAAAAGGCTGAGCATCTTCTCAGACCAATGCACAATGTTCAGAGCGTGATGAGCTCAGACACGGTCTGGATAGGTGGTAAGCAAGGCAAGAAACTCCGGTTTAGCAGGTGAAAATAGCAGCCAGTCTAGGCAGCAAATGACATTGAAAAGAGTCTAATGGGAGGAAGACTGTGGTTCTGGGTTATCATTCTATTCACAGCTATATGCCGGCTCGTGGCTAAAATAATGAGGAGGATCCATTCCCACTCCCTACCCAGATTAGGATTAGTAGGAATTATGCAGGCTGACAACCATGCAACAGTTCTCCTTAAGTGGGAGAACTGCAGCTGAAGACCAGCCATACCAACTGAATCAGCTTTGCCTGTCCAAAACCAGGTCTAATTCTTGGTCCCACCTGCTACCAGAGGTAAGGCAGTCTACCCGTACATTGGTATGGCAGGACTGGCTCAAAAACTGGGCAGAACTGACCCTTTGGTTCCAGGGTATAACACTAATAATAGTTATAATTTATTAGTGATCACTCTTGCTGAGATTTTCACTTACCTTTTCTCTCTACCTCGTAACAACCAATGGAGATGGGAATTGTTATTTCTAAAAAAAAAAATTTTTCAGAATAAGAAATTTAGTTTCAGAGACCGTAGGCAACCTGTCCAAAACTATATAGTTAATAAGTGGTAGGGCCAGGAATTTAACACATCTCAAAGTTTGCTTGCTGAAGAAAAGAAGAGGTTTTAGGGTTCCCTGGGTAGCTCAGTTGGTTAAGTGTCTGCCCTTGGCTCAGGTCATGATCTTGGGGTCCTGGGACTGAGCCCCATGTTGGGCTGCCTGCTCAGCAGGGAGTCTGTTTCTCTCTCTCCCTCTGCCCCTCTTCCCACTCATGCTCTTTCTCTCTCTCTCAAATATACAAATAAAATCTTAAAAAAAAAAAAAAGAGGCTTTAATTGTTGGCAATACAAAGCAATTTCTAGGGAATTTTCTAATATTATAACAGATCCCTTAAAAGCACAATATACCTTCTAATATCTCAATATGGGTCCCAGCTTTGAACCCTTGATAATTCTACCAGGAACCCGTATAACAGAGGGCAGTCCTGTGAAATATTTTCCACAGGAAGCATCTGCCCAAATATTTCCTAGGCTGCAAAGTGTCCCAAGAGAAAGGGGGGAAAGCTGAGGCCAATCACAAGCATGGTGGTAAGTCCAGGTACCAGGTGGACTGAAGCAGAGAGAAAATGCAGGCTTCCTGCTTTCCGTTCCCTCTGGAAGCATGTTCTAGTAAAATAAACTCTTTCCAAGACTCAGGTTCCCAGGTTAGTGATCTGGTTTTCTTCTAATAGGAAGTGAGCTGTCTCTCAATCAGGGAGTGGGGGAGGGGGAAATTATTGCCAATTACACTAAATACGTTAGGAGGGAAGATTCAGACATTTTATGTCTTTACAATTAAAAGACCTTTTTTCCCCCTTCTCCCAGCCCCCTCCACAGACCTCCACATTATTCTTAGAGTCAATTACCCCAGCCACAGGACAGACATTCTTTCTTTGAGTGTTTACAAGAGAATCAATTTTAAAAGATTTTTTATAATCCTTTTTTGTTTAAAGAAATGGACATAATAGAAAGGATTGAGTCCCTGCCAAGAAAACGCTTTTTGAACCTTCTTTGGCTCAAATTGACAACACTTTAAGGTCTTTCAATAAACCAAGTCACTGGTCTCAAATAGAAAATTGCTACCAGGGAAGAATTTTTTTTTTTTTTAACAAGATGTCTTTGAGTTAAATTAGAGCCCATAATCACCCTGAATGTATTATTCAGACTCCTTTTTTTAAATATTTGCTCCTTTTATTATTTTTTTAAATTGAAGTATAGCTGACACACAATGTTTCATTAGTTTCAGATATCCCACAGTGATTTGACAACTCTTTATGTTATGCTATGCTCACAAGTGTAGCTACAATTTGTCACCATACAACACCATGACAATCCCATTGACTGTATTCCCTATGCTAGATCTTTCACCTTTGTGACTTATTCATTCCATAACTAGAAGCCTGTTCCTCCCACTCCTCTTTAACCATTTTGCTCACCCTTCACTCTCCTCCCTCTGGCAACCACCAGTTTGTCTCTGTATTTAGCAGTCTGATTCTGCTTTTTTTGTTTGTTTGTTTGTTCATTCGTTTTGTTTTTTAGATTCTACATGTAAGCAAAACCATACGGTATTTGTCTTTGACTTATTTCAGTTGGCATAATACTTTCTAGATCCATCCATGTTGTCACAAATGGCAAGATCCCATTCTTTTTAAAATTTTTTATAGTTCTTTTTTTAAAGATTTTATTTATTTATTTGACACAGAGAGAGAGACAGAGAGAGGGAACACAAGCAGGGGGAGTGGGAGAGGGAGAAGCAGGCTTCCCACTGAGCGGGGAACCTGATGCAGGGCTCGATCCCAGGACCCTGGGATCATGACCTGAGCTGAAGGCAGACGCTTAACAACTGAGCCACCCAGGCGCCTCTCTTTTTTTATTTTTATTTTGAAGATTTTATTTATTTATTTGAGAGAGTGAGCGTGTGAGAGACCACGAGCAGGGGGAGGGGCAGAGGAGAGGGAGAAGCAGACTCCCCACTAAGTACAGAGTCTACTAGGGGCTAGATCTCCAAATCCTGAGATCATGACCTGAGCTGAAATGAAGAACCAGCCACTTAACTGACTGAGCCACCCAGGTGCCCCAGTAGGCAGCCTTTTCATCAGACTTATTATCCTTTATATTTCTACTTCACGTGTGATTAATGAGAACCATTCCTCATGTGCCAGGCATTAGTCCATCCTGATCCTTGTTCTCCAAGGACTTCCAGTTTGGGGAGATGAACTGGCACTCACAGATAATACAAAAGAATGAAAAGACAATGGGGAAAGTGGGAAGGTCTATGGGGGACTGAGCATGCAACAATGAGTTAGAGGGTTATGAACCAGAATTTGGGGTCCCTGAGCAGGAGGCACAGTGCTTCAATCGTGCTCAGTGATGAGGGGAAAATAATCCTCTTCCCTCTGGGGTTGAAAGGGAATCATCTTTTCCTTGTGTCTCTTTTCCTATGTCTTCTCTTCAGCCACTGCCATACCACCATCTGCCCATTCATTCAACCAGCATTTATTATGTGCTGAGCATTGTGCTAGGCACATCATACACATTTTTTCATTCGACCTTTCCAGAAGCCCTGTGAAAATGGAATTATTGCTTCACCTGACCATTGGGAAACTGAAGGCAAGGAATGTTAAGGTCACATAGTTAATACCTGATTCAGCTGACATTTGCCCTTTGTCTGTCTCTGAAAGCTTGTACCCTCTCCACTATACTCAAAAGCCAGAAAGTTCCTAGAGATGAATTAGGTAGGATCCCTGCCCTTAAGCAATTCATAGTTTAGTGGAGAAGAAAGACATATGAAGGAAGAGTTTGTTCATTCATTCCGTCACTCAACAACACTTAGTAATTGCCACTGTTTACTAGTTGCTGTCATCAAGCAGAATCAGACATAGTTTCTGGCCTTTAAGGAACTTACGGTCTTTAGGAGAACAGACAAATTATTACAATCCAGATAAGTGACAATATCATGTAATGACTCCTTTAAGAAAAGACATCGTAAGGCTTCAGGAAATAGGAAAGGATCCAAGTCTCCCTGGGATAATTGGGAACAGCTCCACAAGCACAGGGGACATGTTTGAGCAGAAAAGAATGCATAGGAATGCTCCATGAGAAGCTTCTTCCAGTTGTCCAAATGCTCCGTGCTGTCTTGCCTCTGAACCTTTACACATGTTGTTCCTCTCTCTAAACCAGTTCCCTGCTCCCCCTTCCTGGCCTGGCTAATACCACACATCTTTCTAGTGTCTATTTGGATGACACTTCCTTTTTTTCTTTCACACGCCTCCTTTCCTTCCTACATCTAGACTAAGACTTACTGCCATGGTTTCCCATAGAACTGTGTGTGTATGCAAATGGTGGAGAGGGATAGAGCTTTTGTTTATTGTGAGAAGTTCAGTGTGGTTGCAGTATAGAGTACATGGTTCAACCAAGAAATATTTGTGGAATGAGTGATTGAATGAATGCTTTAAAGAACTACAATTTCACCCAGGAAAGTAGGCATCAACCAGATTATTAAATCTCTCCTAAATTCACACATCCAGACATTTGAACTGTCTCTATCACATTTCCCTTCTCTCTCCCTGTTCTCTCCCCTTCTTCTCATTGTTCAAAATGTCTTTTTGTCCTAGATTCCTTTCCTGACAGCTCTCCTCCGTTCTTCCAGTCTACCACTCTTTTGTGCCTTTCTGGGATCAGTGAGGTCAGGCAGACAGGCTCTGGGGGCCTGATGTTCCTGCTACCTGGATCAAAGTCCACTAATTGGAACTCCAGATACCAAGTTGTACGGAACCTTCAAGATCATCCTTTCTCTCACAGGGAACTGGTCTGCCGGCCTTACATTTTTTGTTTGTTGCTGAAGCACATACTCCATGGAAGTCTTTGACGGGAAGGGCAGCAGTGCCATCCATGGACTCCTGGATCTCTCCAGCCAATGATCTGTGGGCACCCCAAATTCAACTTGTCCGAAATCAAAATACTGGAAAGGGCTTGGGTTTGGAATCAGAAAAACCTGAGTTTAGCTCTATACCTTACTTGTTATATGAACCTTGGGCAAGTTATTTCAAATCTCTGAACCTTTGTTTCCTCAACGGAGAGCCCAAAGGTTTTGAAACAGGGGAGTGCTATGGTCTATGCCTGTTTTAGAAAGATCCCTCCTGCAGCTGTGTGGGGGATGGGCTGGAGGGGCGAAACCAGAGGCAGTTCAGAGGCTGCTGAATAGAAGTGTTTCCAATTACCTCAGCCTTGGGCCTCCATAGCACACTCTCCACTGTGACCCCGGAGCCAACCTCATGCTGTTGCCTAGCAACTCACCTGCATCACCCAGGGATCTGAAGCTGGGGCCCCACTGACGATGGGGAAATGACCAGTTTAATTACAAAGTCTCAGGGGAATCATGCATCCGTTCATTCCTCAAATACTCACTGGGCTCCCACCAAGTGCCCAGCCCTCGGCGAGGTATTGGGGATTTAGAGATTAATAAAACACTGTCTCTTTCCTCAAAAAACTCATAATGTAGCAGAATGGATCACCAAATGACCTATGATGAGTGAAAGAAGCCAGATAGAAAAAGCTATATTGTTTGCTCACAGACTAAGTCACTGAAGGGTATTTAAACAAAAGAGAGCAAACCATGATCAGGTTTTTGTGTGAGAAAGATTATTCTGGTTTCTCTGTGGGAAACTGCATTGGATTGGATGGGGCAAGAGTGGAGGCAGGGAGACCAAGGAGAAAGCTGCCCCAGGAGTCCAAGTGAGAGAAATTTGAGGCCTAACTGAGGATAGAGGCTAAGGAGAGGATGGGAGGATCTTTAAAAATCTGTGACAACCTACCTGCTTTGCATTTTACACATACTGTTAGAAACAAAATTCCCAAGAAGGCAGAGATTATAGTATTTTATTTTATTTTTAAACTTAAGTGCAGAGAGTTGAGTTAAACATATTACTTAGTTGTTTCTTTGGCCTGGAAGTCCTGTCCCATTCATTCATTCATTCATTCTCTCTCTCTGTCTCTTTTTTAAAATAATCTCTACACCCAACAGGAGGTTCGAACCCATGATCCCAAGATTGAGTGGCATGCTCTATGGACTGAGCCAGCCAGGTGCCCCTACTTATTTTCTTTTACTTTCTTTCCTCTCCCCAGCCTTGTAGGTAACTCTTTAATGCATTGATTGTGTGACTATTTTTTAAGATTTAATTTATTTGCTAGAGAGAGAGAGAGCACAAGCATGACCTGAGCCGAAGGCAGATGCTTACCCGACGGACTCACCCAGGCATCCCATGTGCAACTGTTTTTATTCTTGCAAAATGTGCATTTTCATAATGTGTGCACATGTTTCACATTTATGTAAATAGCACTGGATTATGTATCTCATTCTGTATCTTACTTTTGTACAACACACTGTATTTTTCAAGATCTATCCCTGCTGCTATGTGTATCTTTAGTTTGTTGTCTCTAACTGCTTGCCAGGATTTTAGAATTGGGTTGACAATTCAATGCCATTGAAAGTGCTCTACCAGGGAGCGGAGAGACTTCAACTATAATCTCTACTTCTCTACTAACTTGTTTTGTGAACCTGGGCAAGTGCCTTCTCCTAATTGAATCTTGGCTTCCCCACTTGCAAAATCAGAGGTTCCTTTTATCTCTAACTTCCATGCAATTTCCCTTGTTTTATACACAAGAAACTCCGGTCTGGAGTATATGACTTGATCAAGGTCACACACCAGTTATCAATAGTTTAGCCCACATTTATTGCATACCAGGCATGGTACTAAGTACTTTGGATACTTAAATAAGTAACCCCTGCTGAGTCCCTCCTCCCAGGACCTCTAAACAGAGCTGTGTTAATTTTCCAAGAGCAGGTGCAGAGACAGCCTTCGGCACTGGTCAGAAGCAGTAGAGATATTAATAGGACAGATTCCTGACCTCAAGAAAAGGAAAGAGGTTGGGTTCATAGCTTCCTGTTTGTAAAAGGTTATTTATTGCCATAGCATTTACCAATGATAACTGATCTAAGAAGAAAACCATTATCTATCGGTATGCCTAATATTATGCAGCAGTAATTGCAGGATAAGTAAAATTTTATATTCTGCTTTTAAAAAGTGTTTTAGTTATTGAACAAGAAAACAGCTACTGTCAATTATTTATTCTGTGCTAGACAGCAAGCACTTTACATGTATTACTTCATTTAATCTTCTTTACAATCCCATGAAGTAGGAGGTACTATTATTACCCCCTTCTTAAATGATAGGGAAACAGAAGCACAGTGAGTCAGATTATTTGTCCAAGGTCAGTGGATTTCAAGCATTGTGAATGCAAGCCACAGTAGAAACATAGTTTATGTCGTAATCTGGATCACTCATACCTGTTTCACAATAGTACACCAACACTTACTCTATGGGACCTACTCTGATATTTTCTATTCAAGTCTTTTTTCACCCCTCATACCGGTCTGAGCCACTAAATTGATTCTATGACCTACTAATGGGTTGCAACTTGCAGTTTGAAAACAATGCCCGAGGTGACAAATATACCACAATCCTAACAAAATTACACAAAATGTGAAGTCACCATACTCTGTAATGTGAACTTTCATGTCCTGAGCACCTGCCCTGTATCAAGTTCCATGCCGCGTGTTAAAGACATGATCTTACCCTCAAAGCACTCAGACACTCCTCAAGGAAGCATAGGTAGGTAGGCAGTGACAACACAGCCACGGTCCTCAGTCCTGGCAGCAACTTAGAACTACCTGAGGATTTTTTAAAAGCACTAATGTTGAGGACATCTTCCCAGGCTTTCTGATTCAACTGGGCTGGAGTGGGACTGGACGTCAGTATTTTTTAAGAGCTCCTCAGGTGATTCTAAGGCGTGCCCAGGACTGAGGATCACGGCAATACAGCGTTAAGTACTGCTAGAGGGAAGCTTAGAACAGGCACACCTAGCTGCCTAAAGTTGCTGAGAGCAGGGCCTGGCTGGCTCCATCGGCGCAGTGTGGGACTCTTGATCTTCAGGGTTGTGTGTTCGAGCCCCGTGTTGGGTGTAAAGATTACTCAAAAATAAAGGATGTTGAGAAAAGCCTCAGAAGTGGTTTTCAGAGTTGGGTTTGTGTGCTGGATTCCTTCTGTTTGGCTCTTTCTTGATTGTTTGGCTCTTTAGATCCACTGTCCACTCACTATCTGCCCAGTACAGTGAACCTGTGCAGACAAAGTCATTTGGCTCCTTTGCTCCCTGGCTTCTACTTAGGTATGTGCCAATGCCCCTGCAGGGGATCGTGAGAGGGAGGAATGTGAGGGCTGGGTAATTAATTCCCAGGCTACTTCCTGCAAGTCTCCCTTTAGCTGGCTGTGAAACTTCTTCGAAGGTAACTGTCCCTTTCACATTGGCTGGATGCACAGGACTCTTCCACTTTCTGTATAATCTCTCCTCCCAGCCCCCACCCTTTCGGGTCAAGGGGCTTAACAGCTCACATAAGGTTCCTGAACTCTCCCTGGTCTTCCTCTATACCCCACCCACATGTTTGAAATTAGTCCCTTTGTAAAAAAACCTTTGTCTAATTGTCCTAATCTGAGTGTGTCATCTGTTTCCTATTGAGACTGACTGATAAAGCCTGGAAGCAGGATGGGAGCTTGCTGTAAGGATAAGGAAAGGGGGGGGAATAGCAGAGGGAGCAGGATGAGTAATGGCAAAAAGCATGAAAATATTGTATTTTTGTTTGTTAGAGTCTCTTTATCGGCTAAGGACAAATTGATAAATCCACTATTCAGTTCTGTCCTAGTCTTACCATCAGCAGCATTTGACTTCTTAATAACTCCTTCTTGGTAAAACGAGCAAACAAAAAATGAAGAATTTTAAAAATTTAAAAAACAAAAAACAAAATAGAAAAAAAAAAACCTCCTTCTTGAGACAAATCTGTCAGTTGGCCTCCCTAATATTGCACTCTATTGCTTCTTGTTCTTCCTCTAGCTCCTCTTTCAAGTCTCTCATTTCCCTGATGTCTTCATCTCCCTGATGCTGAACGTTGGAGTCCCAAGAACTGTTCTTGGTTCTCCTGTCTATCTACACCAACTCTCCATCATCATCCAGTATCATGGCTTTAAATACTCTATGTGCTGTCCACTCCCAAATTTATGTATCAGACCTGGAGTTCTCCTCCAAGTCCAGACTCAGGCACCCAACCTAAACAGAGAAGGGAGTGGTGTCTGGACCCGGCTCCTAGAGCCAACTGTTACTTTTTCAGGAATTTTTCCAGCCTCTTATTAAACACAGCCATTACTAAAAATTAAATTATATAAACTTAAAATTAAATAAATTCTATTAAAAACAAAGGTAATATTCAAAACCATCACTTTTTTTTTTTTAAAGATTTCATTTATTTATTTGAGAGAGCACAAGCAGGGGGAGGCACAGAGGGAGAGGGAGAAACAGACTCCCCGCCCAGCGGAGAGCACTATGCAGGGCCTCATCCCAGGACCCCGACATCAAGACTGGAGCTAAAGTCAGACACTCAACCAACTGAGCCACCCAGGGACCCCAACACTCATCACTTTCCTATATTTTATTGTTTCCTATGCTCTTGGTGTTATTTACATCTATTCTCTCTGTATTCTGGAAATACTATTTAATGGTGTGCTATTCTTTCATTTCTTCCTAACTCCACATTCAGTGACATCATGTTGGTAGCCCCGAAACCAACCATGGTGAGAGTATTACACTGCAGAAATTGGCAAATGTAATATCAGTTTCAGGTGTACAATATACTGATTCACCAATTCTATATGTTACTCAGTGCTCATCACTGTAAGTATACTCTTAATTCCCTTCCCTGTTTCACCCTTTTGCTCACCCACCTCCCCTCTGGTGACCACCTGTTTGTTCTCTATAGTTAAGAGTCTGCTTTTTGGGTTGTCCCTTTCTTTTTCTTTGTTTTGTTTCTTAAATTGTACATATGCGTGAAATCATATGATATTTGTCTTTCTCTGATTGACTTATTTTGCTTAGCCTACTGCTCTAGGGGTCATTTTTATTACATGTTGTTGCAAAGAGCAAGATTTCATTCTTTTTTATGGCTGAACCTTGGAACAATACTTGTTCAGCAACTGAAAACATTAGTTGGCTGCAGATATAAATTTGGCAAAAATCGCGGTGCCTGGCTGGCTCAGTCTGTAGAGCGTGTGACTCTTGCTCTTGGGGTTGTGAATCCGAGCCCCATATTGGGTGTAGAGATTCCTCAAATAAATAACTTTAAAAATTCATTTAAAAACAAATAAACAAGCAAACAAACAAGTTTGGCAAAAATCAATGAAGGCATTCTGTGAGAATTAATTGGCCATATGGAATTTATGATAAGGAGTGAGTATTATATAAAGTAGTCCTCCCTTGCCCCAGGCTTTGCCTTCAGCAGTTTCACTTATCCAGGTCAACTGCAGTCTGGAAAAAGTCCTCCTTCTGATGTCAACAGTCGCCTAACACTACACCACAAATGTCTAGTCATTCGCCTCACTTCCTCTCATCACATAGGCATTTTATTCTCTCACGTCATCACAAGAAGGGTGAATACAAAAGAGGACGTCAACTACCTGCATTGTGACCTCAGTCTACTCTCACATTGATGAAGTTCTTCTTTCCTGCTCATCTCTTAACTCAGGCAAAAGACCCTGCGGCCAAAGCATCCCCTGATGGGAGCCCAAACTATCCCCTCAAGCAATGAGGACTGCCCTGAGCCAGAAAAACCCTGCCCGTGATTGACCTCAAGATAATGATCAACCTGACCTTTACCGTGCACCTGCATGTACCCACCCACACAGTCCCACATTTTCCTTATAGAAACCTAGAAGTATTTTCCAAGCTTTGGAGACAGGCTTTGAGACGCACTAGTCCTCTGTCTCGGTGTTGGCCTCATTGAAATAAATTCCTTTCTAGTTTGAACACCACTCATCTCGCTGCCTTTGGATTTTGTCAGCAACAAGTGGCCAAACTCAGTGTGTTTGGGACCCCTGGAGCCAGGTGCTCTTGCACCCCTGCGCCCCGACTACAAACACAGTACAAGATGTTTTGAGAGAAGGACCACATTCATGTAACTTTTATAGTACATTGTTATAACTATTCTGTTTTATTATTTGCACTTGTTGCCTGGTTTCAGGCATCTACTGTGGGTCTTGGAACCTATCTCCTCCCACAGATGGAGGACAACTACTAAATTTTATTATTTGTGAATTGGATGCTATGTGTCCATTTCTAATACATTTAAATGGGCGGGTGCGCGTGCGCATACACACACACACACACACACACACACACACACACACACACACGCTTTTCCCTTGGAGAACCAGTTGTCAAACTTTTACCAGCATACCACTACTAATAAGCAACTCCAAAGCTGAGCTCTTGATTTTCCATCCCAAGCCAGTTGGCCACTGTAGGTGTCTTCATTTCGATTAATGGTAAAACTTCATTTTCCCACTTGCTCTGGCTAAAACCTTAAAAAGTCATCCACGACTCTTCTCTTTCTCTCATACCCTACAACCATCAGGAAATCCTTTTGCCTCTACTTTCAAAATATATTTAGAATCTGACTACTTTGCACCACCTCCACTGCCATCGCTTTGTCTAAGCCTATGTTTTGCTTCACATCGATTATTGTATTAGCCTCCTGACGGTTCTCCTTACTTCAATGCTGCAGTCAGAGTGATTCTGCTAAAATATGAATTAGAAATGCCATTCCCCTGCTTAAAACTTTTTTCCTTTTTTCATTTTTAAAAAAGACTTTATAGGGGTGCCTGGGTAGCGCAGTCGTTAAGCGTCTGCCTTTGGCTCAGGGCGTGATCCCGGCGTTGCGGGATCGAGTCCCACATCGGGCTCCTCCGCTGGGAGCCTGCTTCTTCCTCTCCCCACTCCCCTGCTGTGTTCCCTCTCTCGCTGGCTGTCTCTCTGTCACATAAATAAAATAAAATAAAATGCTTAAAAAAAATAAAAAAGACTTTATTTATTTATTTATTTATTTAAGAGAGAGAGACAGCTCGAAAGCCAGTGCGCGAGAAAGCACGAGTGGGGGAGGAGCAGAGGGAGAGGGACAAGCAGACTCCAAGCTGAGCACAGAGCTCCACGCTGGGCTTATCCCACTGATGAGGGAGCAGAAGGCAAGCTGAGGGCAAAACACAAGCTGACACCTGGCAATCCCCCCAACTCCCAGGTGTGCAATGCGTGACATTCCTCAGGCACTCCTGGCTGCTCTAAAGCTAAGGGAAGGAAAAACAAATGGTTAACTTACAGAGAGCACAGTCCAGTAAACCGAGTCTCCCTCAGTTACAAAGTCTCCCTCAGTTACAAACGTCTTAGTGATTTAAAGAAAAAAAAAAAAAAAAAGCATTGTTACCAATAAGCTAATTTCCAGAAGGAAACTCCCAACAATCTTAACGTTAAGGCTTTACTAGAGGGGAAAACCACCTTGACAATGACAAGGCCTCTAGTATCTCTGTAGGTCCTCTTTAGCATACACAAGTTCTTTTGAAAAGCTCCCTTTTCCCTTATGTCCCCCAACTCCCAAGTGTATAATCAGTCACCCCTCAGAACCCTGGGGCAGTAGCTCTTTCTGCCCACGGGTCCTGTCCCCTGGCTTTAATAAAACCACCTTTTTGCACCAAAGACATCTCAAGAATTCTTTCTTGGCTGTTGGCTCCAGACCTCAACAACATTCAAAAACTACATCATCACGACCCTGAAATCATGACCAGAGCCGAAATCAAGAGTCAGACACTCAAACGACTGAGCCATCCATGCACCCTTTGCTCCATGCACCTGCTTAAAACTCTTGAATGGCTTAACATCTCAGATTCCAAGCCAATGTCTTTACAATGGCTTGTAAGGCCCTACAGTACCAGCTGCTCCCACCCCATGACCTCTCTAGTGTCATCCGCTGCTACTCCTCCCCTCATCCACTCCACTCCAGCCACACTAGCCTCTTTGCAGTTCTCCAGATACACCTGCATGCTCCCGCCGCAGGGCCTGTGGACTTGCTGTTTCCTCTATCTGGAATGTTGCTCTTCTACTAGTTTTCCCCATTGTTTGCTCTCTTTCTTCAGGTCTTTGCTCAAATGCCACTTTCTCAGTGAGGCCTCCTGATGATTTGAATTAAAGTTGCAAAATCCCGCCCATCCCCCCACCATTCACCACCACATTCTCTGTCCCTCTCCCCAGTCATCACCATCTAATGTACTATGTGTTTCATATTATACATTTTAGTTATTATTCTTTTTCCCCCTACAAGAATGTAAGTTCAAGAACTATTGTCTTTTTTTTTTTTTTTGGTCCTATNTTTTTTTTTTTTTTTTTTTTGGTCCTATTAACTACTGTATTCCTAGCCCTTAAAATGTGTTTTGTTGGGGTGCCTGGGTGACCCAGTTGGTTAAGCGTCTGCCTTCGGCTCAGGTCATGATCCCAAGGTCTGGGATCAAGACCTGCATCCCTCTCCCTGCTCAGAAGGGAACCTGCTTCTCCCTCTCCCTCTGCTGCCCCGCCTGCTTGTGCTCTCCCTCTGTCAAATAAATCAATAAAATCTTTTTTAAAGATGTGTTTTGTAGATAGTAGGTGATCAGTAGTTTGAGGAATGAACAAAACACTAATGAGTATTCTAAATACCCATAAAAAGCTTCTTTGAAGTTACTATGGGGAAAAGGAGTACAGGATATTCAGGAGTGAGTCCCCTATCCTTTCAGGCACTCAGCTAACTCTGTGTGCGTTTGTGTGTGCCTGTGGGTCTCCCCCTTGTATAGATAAACCGCTTGGAAATAGCTGTACTCTTGGAAACACAAAAAATTCATAGTGGACTGAAAACAAAATGACAAAATATACACTGATAGCTAAAATCAATAGCATCTCATATCAGATTCTAGCATAGAAAAGTAATAAAAGTCACCAGAAGTTTCAAGAAAAATGAATATTTGCTGAATAGCTAGTGTATGCCAGGGGGACAATGATGATTCTGATATGGTCCAGCCTGCTCCAATGGCTGATGGGGAAGACGGCCATGGAAACCCTACACAATATTATCACCAGCCCACCAAGAGGAAAATATACCAGCTACAAAGGCGTCAGAGAAGAGAGAGTGAGTAAGTGTAGTACCAGAGGAGGGTGACATCTGACCTGGGTCCCCATGCATGAACAGGGGAGGAGGATAGGCCCCAGAAGAGAAACTTTAGTGAGAAACATTTCATCACTATTTTTTTTTTCCTGCTTAGTAGAAATGCCTGCCCATCTGGATTTTAACAGGAAATAACTTGGCCAAGCTTGCAAAACTCTAAGTTGTATGGAGCAGAATTTGAGAACTCATGGTTATTGGGACATCCAGGGAGAGGCTGAGTGAAAGGGACAGATGGCAGGAAGGGAGATCAACATCTTCATGGGGCACAGCAAAGCGGGAGCCATTTAATACCACAGAAGCATCACAAGTGACGGCTCCCACGGTGGGGGTGGGGGTGGGGGAGGGAGTGGGAATGGCAGGAGCACTTTATTTCTGTCTTGGCGCTTGCCGGGAGCACCTTTTCTCCTTTTCCTCCTCTCCTTGATAATGTTGTCTCCTCCAGAAGAGAGAGGCCACTTGGCAGTTCAGAAAGATCTCATGTTTGAATATGAAGGCCTGGATTTGAGTTTCATTAACTATGTGATCTTGTGCCCACCTTCCAAAACTTCGCTTATCACAGCATAGAGTGAAGTCCAAGCTCCTTGGCTTAGCACTTAAGACCCTTCTCCATCTGGCCCCTGATGACTACTCCAATCTCATCTACCCTCTACCCTTCTCATCCCAAGAGCCAAGCAGACTCGTGAAGACTCTGTGTCTTCAGACACTGCTCTCTCAAGCTGACATTCTGCCCTCCTCTTCCCCAAACTGGAGAATTCCCATTCCTCTTTGAAGACATGATTCTGTTGTTACCACCTCCAGGAAGACTTTCCTAACTGCTAGGTTAGCAACTGCCTCTAGGCCTTAAAAACCCAGAGTTTCCTTTACCTCAGTGTCTAGAACACATGTGCTCTTTCCCGTTTCTATGCACAGTCTTTGGAACATCATAAGACTCTCTGCCACTCCCCTGCTTTAAAAAACAACAACAGTGGACACTTGGGTGGCTCAATCAGTTAAGCGTTGACTCTTGATTTCAGCTCAGGTCCTGATCTCAGGGTTATGAAATCAAGACCAGGTGGTGGGCGTGGAGCCTGCTTAAGATACTTTCTCTCCCTCTCTCTCGGCCCCTCTCCCCATCTAAAATATGAACAAACAAACAAATAACAACAGCAACTAACCACCCTCATTTCTTGGCTGAAAGACCATAATCTTTACTGTGGCCTACCAGGTACTATGTGACCTCACCCTTACCTGCCTCATCACCTTCCCCTCTCACCCTTTGCTCTCTCTGCCCCAGCCAGACTAGCCTTCTTTGCTTCTCAAAGCACCATGTTTCTCTCACCCTCAGGACCTCTGCACTTGCTTCCTTGCTTCAACCTGGCTACTTTCTATTTATTCTTCAGAGGGCAGCTCAAACTTTCCTTCCTCTGGGAAGCCCTCCTTACCTGCCTCCCCTTCCCCTACCAGGCTAGTTTAGATGGTACTTAACACAGTAGTAATTATAGACTTATTTATGAATTAGTTAATACTTGTCTCCCCCTGGGTGGGGACGATGCTGTCTTGCTCATCATTGCATTAGAGGCACCTACAGCAGAACCCGGCACAGACCAGGTGCTCAGTAAGTGTTTGTTCAATGACTGTAGGAGTGCTTAGTCCTTGCCACATTACATCAAATCTCCAGTTTACCTGGTTTCTCATGAAAGAGACCGTTGGCTGCCTCCATTTTGACCTCAGGTTTTCTAGTTGGGTTCTTTTTTCCATTTTGCCTCTTGGCTCAGATGGAAGACCTTGCAGGCAAAGCATCCCCTGATGGGAATACAAACTACCCTCCCAAGTAATCAGGACTGCCCTGAGCCAGCAAGATCCTGACCATGACTGACTCCAAGACAATGATTATTTGAATGCCACTGCCTACCTGCATGTACCCACCCACTTTTGTCCCACATTTTCCTTATATAAACGTGGAAGTACTTTTGGCACTTTTGGAGATAGTCTTTGAGAGGTTAGTCCTGGTGTTGGCCTCACTAAAATAAACTCCTTTCTCATTTCACCACCACTCATCTCTCTGCCTTTGGATTTTGTCAGTAACAAGTGGCTGAACTTGGTCTGCTTGGGACCCCTGGAGCCCGGGGCTCTTTCACCCCTGAGCCTGGGCTACACTCTCACAGCAGCCTGTGAGCGCCTGAAGAACTAGGACAGCATCAGCACCCAACACCACGCTTGGCACTTTGTGGGGCTCAGTAAGGGTTTTCTGAGTGTGGGAGACACTGTGATGTGCCGCCCAGATTCCCCATCAGTAAAGACCTGAGACACCAACTGCTGGCAGTGCTGGCAGTGGAAAGCCTTTAACTATCGGCCCCTCCAGGGACAGGGTCACCTTGGCTCCTGTCACGCCCCTACCCAGATGGCCCCACATCCAACGACTGGTAAAGCAGGGATATGAAGCCATGGCCTGGCCATTTTAGTTTATCTGGGGACTACTCTGATGGGCCATTCTAGCTCCAGAGTCTCCATGGGGTCAGCCAAGACTGTCTTGGGCCTGCAAGCAGCTCTGGACTTGTGCCTGCTCCTGTTCCCTCCCTCCCTTCCACAGTTGCTGATCCCAAGGGTGCTCCCTCATAAATTCCTGCACTGTAACCTCCATCTCAGAATCTGCTTCCCCAAAACCCAACCTCCAACAGGCCCTCTGTCTTGTCTTCCCTTTCTCTGTGCCATCTCTCTCAGGAAACATACATTCATTCACCTAAAGTTTGTAGGCACCATTCAGCTGACAAAGCATTTTGAAGTGATGTGGACCAGGGGCAAATGGTCAAGAAAGAATTCTTGAGACGTTTTTGGTGCGAAAAGGTGCTTTTATTTAAGCATGGGGTCAGGACTTGTGGACAGAAAGAGCTGCACTGGGGTTGTGGGAAGTGACTGATGATATCCTTTTTAGTTAGTGGGGGTTAGGGATGGCATAAGTCTCTAAGGAATTTGGAAGTAAAGCTTTCAGGACCTTGAGGGGGGCTAGCTGCTGCTAAGATATGGTTATTTACTACTGCCTAGTAAAACATCAGTCATGAGACCCTTCAGATGTCTATCAGTGGGCCGTATGCTCAGGAGGTAATTGCAAATATATCTTGGGGAGTGTTTTCAGCAATGCAGGAAAGTGACACTAATAAGAGCAAAGCTATAACGGTAAAGCAGAAAGTCCTTGAGAGAGCTGTAGGAGTTTTCCAATCTGTAAGCCTCAGGAATTCTGCCTGGAGATTGCCAGCAGCAGCAAAGTCTGGCCTTTGTTTTTCTATTACTCCCATTCTATACTGTCTGGCTGCGTCAGGAAGGGAGGCTAGCTAGCTAGCCCCACTGAACAGCTGGAGAAGCCAAAGCCCAGAGAAGTGGCATAACCAGCTTAAGGCCACTGAGCTCATTAAGAGTTGAGCTCTCAGATCCAGTTTTTCACCTCCCTTTCCCTACCAAGTTGCTGCGTCCTGGAACGAGACGGAGCCTCGCTGCTACTGATCCGAATGGTCTCAGTGGTCAGAATCCCCAAATCATGGCTCTGGGGTCAGGGAACCAGCGCGCAGTCGGACGCTCCCGCGGTGCAGGTGGGGAGACTGAGGTCCAGAGACCGGTGCTCCAGTGCCAGCGGGGCAAAAGGCGAGGGGGCGCGTCCATCCTCCCCAGCAGCCGGCGCCGGAGCCGCCTCCGCCCGCCCCCCACGATGGGTGCCCCCGCCTCGATTTTGCCCTCGCAGCGCCGCAGCTCGGGATCCAGTCATGGTGGCTGCGCTGGTGGCGGCGTGGCTGCTCCTGTCGGCCGCGGCCTGCGCGCAGCGGGAGCAGGACTTCTACGACTTCAAGGCGGTCAACATCCGGGGCAAGTTGGTGTCGCTGGAGAAGTACCGCGGCTCGGTGAGTGTCCGCCCGCGGGGCCTCGGCGCCGCCCCGGCAGGGCCTGGTGCTCGAGCCCCGCGGCCCGGGATCCTGCAGGTGTGGCTCCGAGGGGCCTCCGCAGCCCTGCCCTGGCTCCCGCCACCCCAGGCATTCCCCACGGGGTGCGGAGCCCCCAGATCCTGCGCTGAGTCTGTCCAGCGACGACGTGGCACGGCCCTGGCGCGCACTGAAACCCGAAACTCTCCCAGCCGACGCCGATTTCCCTCCCAGCGACTTTGGGTATTGGAGTCCGGACCTCTCCCCAGAGGCTGCTCGCCTCGGCCCAGGCTTTGTTCTGCACGGGTCGGCAAGCACCCTGGCATCCTGTCGCCTTTGTCTCTCCCACCCCCAGTTCCGGGTCTGGAGCTGGGATTGTTGCTGATATTGAGTCGAATGAGAGCATTGTGAAAATGAATGTGCAGTGTAGGGAGAGTTAATCAGATGCCCGGGGACCTTACACAGATCTTCTTTTAGAGGGAGGGGACGCTAAGGCCCCAGAGAGGAAGGGTATTTGCACAGGGCCACACATCTCTAGAAAGCACAGAGCGTGGAGGAGAATCACCCTTCCATCTGTGGACTTCTCTGGGCAAACTCCTAAGATGGCAGCTGGGGCTGAGCTACAAGAGTCACCCAGGCTCACTGTTATCTCCTTATCAAGAAGGAATCTCAGCTCAGAGAGGTCTCAGACAGAAAATGTGCCTGGGTGAGTCTTTAAAACGAGAGAGAGTTTTGGCAAGACCAAGAAGAGCATTCCAGGCAAAGAACTGTTCATACCAAGGCTCAGAAGCAAACAGCAAGAAGGATGGAGGAGGGGTGGGTGGACTTCAAGCAGTTCTGCTTGCAGGAGTATAAAGCATGAGGCTGAGCGGTGTAAGATGAGGCTGAAGAGAGTAGGGAGGGCCCAAGAGGAGCCTTGAACACTATATTCAAAGGCCTAGATGTGGCACTGTGTGTTATGAAGAGGGCTCCAAGTCCATTTCTCAAGATGGACCTGAGACAAAAAAAGAAGAAAAGAAAAGATGAATCTAGGTAGGGCCTTGGTGTGGGAAAGGTGGGAAGTTGGTGATGGACACATAGGTACAGAGTTCAGATTTGGATGGACCGCACAAAAATGGCTATCAGCACTCTTCTCCTGGGAGGAAGTCTTTAGTGAAGAAAGTACTTTCTAAATCTTAAAATGCCCAGTTACACTGGGAGTCCTGGGGGCAATATTCCTTGTCCCCCAAGGTGTATTTCAAATGAGATGACGGTGTGGAAGTGATACGGGAAACAAAGGCAAAAGAAAAAATTAAATTTCCTTATGGCCCACAGCCCATGGACAAGTCCTTGAACAGGTAGAGTGATCTTGGAGCTCAGCTGCCTCAATGTTGACACTTCGCTAAGGGCAAAAGACAATCTTAGCCTGACCCCCCAGGATCCTGTGAGTCTATTTTAACATATAAAAATTCCTTTGGAAACTTCCTTTATCTCTACCCTACAAGATGTTAGCAATCATCCTCCAAGCAAATGACCAACTGATACACACCTGAAGGGTCTCATGTCTGAGTTCTTACTAAACAGTAATAAATGACCTTTTCCCAACAATGGCTAGCTCCCTCAGGATCCTGGAAACCTTTTTTCCAAAATACCTTGGAGGCTTGCGCTATCCCTACCCCCCACCCAACTTGAAAGTACGTAATGAACCACTCCTCATGATCCCAGAGCAGCTCTTTCCGCCCACGGGTCCTGTCCTCGGGCTTGAATAAAAGCACCTTTTTACACCAAAGATGTCTCAAGAATTCTTTCTTGGCCGTCAGCTCCAAACCTCAACATTTTCCTCCATCAGAAGCACTTGGTAGAGTGCTCTGTTCCTGTGTTTGGTGGGCCCCAGCAGGAAACTCATCTAGCACTGAGGACAAAGAGCCAATAAGAGTAGGGCCCATTCCCAGTCAGGTCTCTCCTTCCTTCTAGTGCAGCTTGACAGAGAGCCCCAGGCTTAGCACTTGATCAGCTCTGCTTTTCATTCATTCATTATTATTGAGCACCTACTCCATACTAAGTACTAGGCTGGTCCCTGGGATACAGTGGTGTACAGACAAGTTTCCACTTTAATAGAGCTTATATGAAATGGAAAAGAGAGAGACAATAAACAGGAACAGAGAAATGAACAAGGTAATTCCTAGTACAGTGGTACTAAGTGCTAAGACATAAATAGAACAAAGTCTATTTATTTTCAGAAGTAACAAGGCACTCAGAATGTGAGGAACAGAAATCTTGGAGAAAAATGACCCAGAGCAGTGATCCCAGAATTCTGGGTGTTTTAAAACTCTGGGTCATTGGTAAATCCTAAAAAGCATGGGAGTGAGAAGCCAAGAAAGCAATCAGAAAGAAATTGAAAAAAAACAAACAAAAAAAGAACAAAGTCGCATACCTACTAAGAGATATAGGGAGAATTTGAACCCAGGCAGTCCAGCTCCAAAGCCTCAGCCCTTAACTGCCAGGTTTAAAGGGAAACCAGGAATAGTCAGTCCAAGGAAACTGTAAAGGATTCTGCGAGTTAACCCAAGCTGGGTCCACCACTGGGACAATAGGGTCATTCATTCACCTGTAAATAATTACTGGCTCAGTATGTGTATTTTACCACAATCTTTTTAAAAAATTGAAAAAGGTTTACTGGCTCCCAGTACCTGTGTGGCACTGGGTCCAACCCTGGAGACAAAGCCATGAGCAAGAGTGTATGGTTTGTGCCCTCAGGCTAACTGGGAAGGCTGTCATTTAGACCAGTGTTGAGTATGGATGAATAGATGACCACCTGGGAATGTGCTTGTCTAGAATGTGAGCTTATGTACATGTAGGCCTGAGTGAGGCGTGTGTGCAAATGGTTTGTTTACTTCTATGTGTACGCCTGAGTCTGTATCTATGTTTGGATATACATATATGTGAATTAACTCTGTGTATTTGGGTGTGTCTGTCCATCCATGTTTTGGTCACTTTAAGGATGAACTTTTTGGTTTCAGGTATGGAACTAGAAGCAGAACTTCCCTCCTTCCAAAAGAGTGGGAGACGCACAAGATGTAGGTTAAAAATAAGCAAACTTTAATGCTCTCATTGTCCAGGGATCCAGCAGAGAAGAAAGAGGAAGGCCGCTAACTAGGGAAGGGAGTTAGGGTCCTAGTTTCTCACCACCACGGGCAGAAAATGACATGCTGACACAAATGAGGGAGGTTGTCCTAACGGCCTATGGCCCCATAGGATGGGTCCTTCCTTACCTGGTGGAGGCAGGGTAGGGGAGTTGTAACTCAAGGGTTCTCATCATCCTGCCAAGAAGTTCTCAACTACTCCGGAGACATACAACGTTTGGAGACATTTTTGACTGTCAAAACTAGACATCTAGTGGGTAGAGGCCAGGGGTGCTGCTAAACTTCCTGCAATGAATAGGATAGCCCCTGCATAATAAAGAATTATCTGGCCCCAAACATCCATAGTGCGGAGGTTGAGAAACCCTGTCTAGGCTGAGCAGTTTGTGCCTGCACATGTCCAGTGCCAGGCTGCCTCTGGGAGGTGGCCCTCTTTACAGAGCCAGCAAGTATAATCCCCGCTCTTCTAAAACAGTGGCCAAAGAGATAGGGCTGGGCTGCCCAGACACAAGGTAAGATTTAAGAATCTTTAACAATGTATAACTAGAGGCTAAAAACAGCATTGGTGCCAAAATTCTAATTGCGGTATTATAATTGAGTTCCATCAGCCAGCTTTGTATTTATCACCTAAAGGCTATAAATAAATGCATTTATTATAAGGTGATAATAAAGTTAAGGATTAGTCTAGTGACTCAAGAAAGTGATATTGTGTGCTGGGATGGATTGCTCTGGGGTCCTTTTACGAAGAAAACCCATGTCTGTCTATATACCCACGCAGGTGACTGTGTATGTGTGCACATTAACTTACTCACTCAGCACACACTTTCTGCTTTCTTTTCCATATGTTAAGCCCAGGAGGGAAGCAGGCATAGCTCCTGCCTTCAGTGGGTTCACAGTAGGCTTATTACAAGGGAGACCATATAAAGTGATGAGTGCCAGTTGACTGAGCCAGAAATTGAACCCAGATCTGCCTTTCCACTCCCCTGCATTACCTCCTGATTGTGAGCTCACCAGCGTGTGCTCCTCTCTCTGTAAATGTGTTGTGTGTGTTTGTGGGCATGTGTGATGTATGCTGATATATTTTTGTATCTTGGGGCATATGCATCCCCATTTATGGATATTGTATTCTTATTCTCATGAATGGTCATGTATGTGTATGCACACATACCTGTAAGCCCCTGCATGTTTGATTTCATTTATGCCTGTGTGCATATGTTCATGTATCTGTGAGAGGATTGCACGTGTATGTATGTATACGTTGTGCCTTATTAATTGGTTGGGGGGGGTCACTGTGTGGGCCTGTCAGGTCATGTACAAGTGCGTGACTTGTCACTAAGTTGTGTATGTGTCTGGGTTTTGTTTTTGCCACCCAGGTGTCCCTGGTGGTGAACGTGGCTAGCGAGTGTGGCTTCACGGACCAGCACTACCGAGCCTTGCAGCAGCTGCAGCGGGACCTGGGGCCCCACCACTTCAATGTGCTTGCCTTCCCCTGCAACCAGTTCGGCCAGCAGGAGCCTGATACCAACAAGGAGATCGAGAGCTTCGCCCGCCGCACCTACAGTGTTTCTTTCCCCATGTTTAGCAAGGTCGCAGTCACTGGCGCTGGTGCCCACCCTGCCTTCAAGTACCTGATCCGTGAGTCCTGATCCTTTCCCTCATCTTCCGGTAGCTGGCTGAGGTCATGGCTCCTGGGGCAGCAAGAGCCACTGGCTGGCTGGGTGACCTGGGGCCCCTTCCAGACCCCTGCATGTAGGTTCATGGTCTGTTCCAGCACTAATCTTTGAGGATGAGCTGAGAGATTGCCTGCCTGAAAATATTTCTAACCCCCACCCTGCCCGGCTGCCTTGAGGTTCTCCCTCAGAGTCACTCTTACAGACTTCTCCGGGATCCTGTTTTCATATGCAGGGGTTCTTAAAAGGAGACCAGGCCCTCAGATTCAGTCAATGTGAATTAGGTAAGCTTACGGACTTAGGATAGAGAAACCAAGGCGCAGCAGGGGATGCCACATGCCTGGAGAAGGCTGACCAAGACCACTGGCAGGTATCTCCTGTCCTGAGTTAGGAGCAAAGTTTGTAGCCCGCGAGAGGTAAACCTTTGGAACCAAAAATACTAGATCTTAATATTTCAGAAATAGATCCCTTCTGCATCCCCAGGAGCCTCAGAACCACAAGATGGGGTCATGGGCCAAGCTTGTCTTTACGGCCCTGTTTCCTCCCTTGGGCCGTTCTCTTCCTTTGGGGGCTCCATTTCTGCCTTCTAGTCCATGCTGCTGACTGCCTTCATATCCCTCACCACCACCCCCCATTCGCCTGGAGGAGTAAATGAAAAACAACAGTGCAGCAAACAAAAGATCCCTTACTGAGGCAGATTTGAATTTTGCTCTATGGATCAATCCTAATATTTGCTTTTTTCCCCCTGTGTGTTTTTATTAGTACCTTCCCGGTTCCCATAGTTATAGATCAAACCTCACACTGCTTTAGAAGCAACTGGGGAGCTCTTAAAAGTGGTTCAGACTGAGACTTACTGAATCAGGACCCAAGAATCTGTTTATTTTAACCACCCCCATCATACCACCACCACCACCACCACCATGATTCATATGCAACCAGTCCACAGACTAACATTTGGAAACCGTTAAGATTTCATTTGAGAATAGGGTGTAGACTATTCAATTCAGTAGTTGAGATCATTAAGAAAGGAGGATCTGATACTGCTTTATCAAGCGCTTCACAGAATCCTAAAGCAGTACTTCTCAACCTTGGGGCCATATTGGTATCTCCTGGAGAGCTTTTAAATAATACTGATGCCTGAATCTTAACACCAGAGATTCCGATTTAAGTAATCTGGTGTGGACTGGGCATCAGCATTTTGTTTTATTTTGTTTTATTTTATTTTATTTTATTTATTTTATTTTATTTTTTTGAAAGAGAAAGAGAGAGAGAGCACATGCACAAGCAGGGGGAGGGGCAGAGAGAGAGAGAAGCAGACTCCCTGCTGAGCAGGGAGCCCAATGTAGGGCTTGATCCCAGGACCCCGAGATCATACCTGAGCCGAAGGCAGATGCTTAACTGACTGAGCCAGCCAGGTGCCCCATGAGCATCAGGATTTTTTAAATTTCTTTAGTTAATTCTAACTAATAGAACCACTGCTTCAAGGGAAGGATGAACACTGGTAGTGGAATTCCAGGAGAAGGGATACAGAGAAGCACACTTTGCTCTCCTTCTTCCTTTTTCTCTAGAGACTTCTGGGAAGGAGCCCACCTGGAACTTTTGGAAGTACCTAGTGGCCCCAGATGGAAAGGTAGTAGGGGCTTGGGACCCAACTGTGTCTGTGGAGGAGATCAAGCCCCAGATCACAGCACTTGTGAGGAAGCTCATCCTGAAGAAGCGAGAAGACTTATAACCACTTTCTCTCCTCTCCTACTTTCCCATCCCCCCCATCCTCCACCTTGAATGGGAGACCAAAGCAAACTCAGTGGTGCTCAATGGTGCTTAGAGGGAGGACCTATGGACTCTCCTTCCTCCATTTTTATCCCATCTACCCTATCACTCCTATGGGGGAAAAATTCTAGTATTTGGATTATTTGAGTCTTAGAACAACCTATAGGAACTCTTGGCCAATGAGAGCTCTTGGCCAATGAATCACCAGCCGATAAGAACCTCTAGCCCATGAAAACATGTGGCAAATAGAAGTATATAAAGCAATAATCTCGTGCCTATTAAAAACTCTGTAAAATGGGACCAATTCCTACCTCACAGGGCTGTTGTGAGGATGAGGATGAAAGATCTATGAAAGTGCCTAGGGCAGTGCCAGCTCACTGGGAGGCATTCAATAAATGGGTTTTTTGGCTTATAAACCAAAAAATAACTTGTAATCAATAAAAACTTGTGCCCAACATGAATTTCCAGCCATTGAGAATCCAAGCCAAAGATTTATTTGTTGTTACAACTGTTTTCCTCTGTATCATTTTTTTTAATTACAAAAGTAATAGAAATAGATTGTAAAATAATACAGGATGATATAAAATAAAAATGAAGATATCCCCCTTGTTTTCTATATCTCACTCCCTGGAGGTAAATAAATACTGTTAGCAATTTGGTACAAAGACTTCCTAATTTTTTTTATCAAGCCAATAATTATTGCCCAAAAGAATTCACTGACCAAAAGTATACCATAATAACAAATAGGCAAAGGATATGAATAGATAATTCACAGAATAATGTAGATGGATAATAAGGATATGAGAGATATTCAGCTTCATTAAAGTTGGAAAGATTTTTTTAAATGATAATACCCATAGTTGGTAAGGATGTGAGGAAATGGGCATTCATAGTAACTGTTGGTGGGACAATGAAATGGCACAAGTTTTTAGAGGGTGATTTGGCAGTATCTTTTAAAACTAAATGTTCATGTCCTTTGATCCATCATTTCTTGTCCTAGAAGTCTCTCAAACTGTGCAAATATGTATGTACGTCGTTCATAATAGTGAAAATTGGATGCAATCCTGTATCCATCAATATGGTCTGATAATGAATTATGGTACAAATCCAAATGGTACACTAATGCAGTTATTAAAATGAATGAATTAGGGGCACCTGACTGGCTTAGTGAGTAGACCATGTGACTCTTGGTCTCAGGGTTGAGTTCAAGCCCCACATTGGGTGTAGAGATTACTTAAAGTTAGAATATTTTTAAAAATCTAATTCATTCATTTTATTTTAATTTTTTTTTAGATTAAAAAAAATGTTAAGTAATCTCTACACCCAACATGGGGCTTGAACTCACGACCTTGAGACCAGGAGTCACACGCTCTACTGACTGAGCCAGCCAGGTGTCCCAAAATGAATGAACTAGATTTCTATATGCGACCATAGAAAAAGTTGTCCAGGGGCGCCTGGGTGGCACAGCGGTTGAGCGTCTGCCTTCGGCTCAGGGCGTGATCCGGCGTTATGGGATCGAGCCCCACATCAGGCTCCTCCGCTATGAGCCTGCTTCTTCCTTTCCCACTCCCCCTGCTTGTGTTCCCTCTCTCACTGGCTGTCTCTATCTCTGTCAAATAAATAAATAAAATCTTTGAAAAAAAAAAGAAAAAAAAAGAAAAAAAAAGAAAAAGTTGTCCAAAAGTGAAGAAAGGACAGCTTGTAAAACAGAATGAATACATACGTACCACACAAATCTAGTATGGGGCACCTGGCTGCTCAGTCTATAGAGCATGGGACTCTTGATCTTGGGGTTGTAAGTCCAAACCCCATGTTGGGTATAGAAATTACTTAAAAATAAAATCTTTTTTAAAAAAATCCAGTATAAAGAAGTATAATATTTTTATCAAAATTTTTTGAGATTAAGTGAGAGGAATAGAGAGGAATATAGACCAAACTATTTTTTTAAAAGATTTTTATTTATTTATTTGAGAGAGAGGGAGCATGGGAGGAGGAGCAGAGGGATAGGCAGACTCCCACCCCCTGAGTGCCGAGCCCAACTCGGGGCTGATGCGGGGCTCAATCCCAGGACCCTGAGATCATGACCTGAGCCAAAGTTAGATGGTTAACCAATTGAGCCACCCAGGTGCCCCTAGACCAAACTATTAATGGTGGTTGTCAATGAGGGAGTCAGGGGAAAGAGGGGATAACAGGAGACCTTCCCTGTCTTTGTTATGTATTTCTGTAATGTTTGAATTTTGTATGTAAAATATGTATTTCACTTTTATAGAAATATAAAAAGAGGCAGCTAAAAACTGAGATGATGGGCAAAGTCACTGATCAATAATTTATTAGCCAGTAAGCATTTCATGTCCACTCCTCCCAAGGTCACTCTTCTAGAAGACAGACTCAGATTTAAGTCCTGCTCCTGACTCACAGACTGAGCAAACTGTTGCCTCTCTGGAGGCATGGACAATGAAAGGGTTGAACTGTGCTTATAGTTCTTCCAGTGTCCCTTAATGGTCCCTCTCAAAAGCTACCCAGAGTAAATGAAGGCTCTCTGCGAGCAGACCACAAGCCCCACTATGGTGGCCTCCAGCCTGCCCTTACACACCCTGCTCCAAGTTCCAGCTCTGCATATGCTGTGCACACACACACACACACACACACACACACACACACACACAATGAAATGCAGCAATCACAGAAATGTTCGCGAGGGACACCTCAGAACTACATTCTCCATGGATGTCTCTCTGACCTATCCTGCCTGACCTCTCAGCCACATCCCACATTGCTGACTACACTCTTCTCCATGACACATTCTCTTCCCTTTCATGCCCCTCTTTCTTGGTTTTACCCCTTTCTCCTTTCTCTTTGAGTGCTCCTTCCTTCTCAGTATCTGTTGATGTCTCTTCCTCCTGCCCACTCCTTCCTTGTTGGTCTTCCTTCGGGTAACACGCTGGTCCTTCTTCTCACTCCATGTGCTCTTTTGCAGCCATCTCATTTTTTCTCATAGTTTTGACCACCATCAATACCCTATTTTTTTTAAAGACTTTATTTATTTACTTATTTACTTACTTACTTATAGGTAGCTGGGGGAGGGGCAAAGGAAGATGGAGAGGGAATCTCAAGCAGACTCCAAGCTGAGCGTGGTGCCTATCATGGGGCTGGATCCCTTAACCCTGAGATCATGACCTGAGCCAAAATCAAGAGTCAGGCGCTTAACCAACTGAGCCACCCAGGCACCCCACCATCTACACCCTACTGACACCCAAACCTCTACCTTGTATCTACACTGGACTCATACTCATTTGCCTAGTGGGCATGTCTACAGACATTTCAGTTCAACATGCCCAGAGCTAAACTCATCATCTCTCCCTGACACACCTCTCTCCCTTCCACTCAGCCTTCGCAAAACCCCAAAGCCTTTCCTTTCACACACCACTTACTCTCTACACTACTATTATTTAAGTGACTGTTCTCCTTTCTTTCCTTAGCACAGCACCTGGCCTTTAGCATATATAATTTAATTATAAAGTAAGCATTTTGAGCACCAGCTCCATGCTATCCCCGACCAGAACCGATCTAGAAACCAAAGATGAGCAGTTTCCCCCAGAAATTTAGAGTCCAGCTGAGGATTTTGCAGTCACAAGTCGGCCTTTATTCCTATGCTTTGTCAGTGTTCTGCTGCTCCCATGTCCCCTCTAATGTGCAAGAGTTCCCTACAAAAAAAAAAGCTCACTTTAAATCCTTATCAACTGTTACCGTAGTCATTGGCTAACAGGTATCTGCTAACAACTTAGTTTTAAATTAATCCCTTGGTAATCAGCTAACACTTGAGTAGTTAATATTTTATTTTCTACTGGCACTTTAGTTATCTTCTAACACTTTATTTATAAGCAATACACTTTATTTACCGGGTTTTATCTTAGCACTTCGTAGTTCAGCTATTTGCCAAGCCTTAATTATTAATCAATATTTTAGTTATCCGCTTAAATCTTATACTGATTGCTTAGCTATCTGCTATCAGTTTAGAGTAAATTAGCAAACCAGAGACAACCAGTTAGGAATTTAGAGAGCGGTCAATTCTGGCTGTGGATATGACAAAGTCCTTTGTGTTTGGCTGATCTCTCTTTCATCAACTGGTCCCAGGTCCTCCAAGAAAGGGAGGTCCATCCTAATTACTTTTTTACCTCTCTGAGCTGGGTTAGAGTGTGGTGAGAGGAGAGTATGACGATGAGGGTGCTTCCCGGAAAGTTATGCTTGGAAGGGACATTCATTCAACAAATATTTTCTGAGCACTGTTCATATGTCAAGTTCTGCACTAGGCTCTAGGGATACATCAGTGAACAAAACAGGCATGTTCTCAGCCGCTGTGGCACTTAGAGAATAGTGGGAAAGACAAGCATTAAACAAATAATTA
The DNA here is from genome assembly GCF_002007445.2 of Ailuropoda melanoleuca. Lineage (NCBI taxonomy): Eukaryota > Metazoa > Chordata > Mammalia > Carnivora > Ursidae > Ailuropoda > Ailuropoda melanoleuca. The sequence continues at coordinate 27,658,900 of NC_048219.1, forward strand.
TACCAATTATTACATAATTATGTTAAGCACCAGGAAGAAGTACAGGGAGGCTGGCATTGGAGCTACTCTGGAGTTCAGAGGTCTCCCTGAGGAATGGCATTTAAGCCAAGAGCTGAAATTTTATTTTACTTATTTAATTATTTTTAAGATTTTATTTATTTATTTATTTGAGAGAGAGGGTGCACAAGGTAGGGAGGGGCAGAGGGAGTGGGAGAAGCAGGCTCCCTGCTGAGCCAAAAGCAGATGCTTAAACTACTAGCCACCCAGATGCCCAATAGCTGACATTTTAATAAGATTTAGGGGAAAGAGGGGCACCTGGGTGGCTCAGTTGGTTAAGCGTCTGCCTTTGGTTCAGGTCATGATCCCAGGGTCCTGGGATCAAGCCCCACACTGGGCTCCTTGCTCAGCGGGGAGTCTGCTTCTCCCTCTGCCTGCTGCTCCCCCTGCTTGTGTTCTCTCTCTCTCTGACAAATAAATAAATAGAATCTTAAAAAAAAAAAAAAAAAGAGTTAGGGGAAAGAAGTGGGAAGTTCCTAAGTAGATAGAGGCCCTAAAGAAGGAAGATACTCAATAGGATGGTGACAGTGCTGCCTGGAGCCATGTGATAAGGTGAAGGGTGAGAGAGGTAGTCAGGGGCCAGATCAGTCAGGGCCTTGTGGAATCCAGGTGAAAAATGATAGTGACCTGACTTAGTGTAACAGAGCCTGTCTTCGGTTCTAAATCTGAAGGCCAGAAATAAACTCTAGGGCAGAGGCCGACTCTGAACTACTGATAGGAGAAGAGGTTGCTCTGCTGGCTGCCTGAAAGATAGACCACTATGGAGACACCTGGGGAAGGCAGGCAGACCTGGCAGATCCCAGTTCCAGCAGGGCCAGCCTGGCAGTTGAGGGAGGGGACTGCCAAGGCCTGGGTACCTACAAATCACCAAGTGGACTCCACCCTGAGAGACTGCACGGCAGGTGGTCAAAGGGGTACATTTCAAAAGAAAAAAAACAAAACAAAACACTGGCTTGGGTATAATAAAACCTCTGCAGCTCCCTCTCTTCCCCACATCTCCTTTAGTCCCTACATCTTAGCTCTCACCTGTGGCTTTTACCACTTTGTGTTAGGATGGAGATTTAGCAACTATAACAGGCACCCAAAGTAAACACATCCTCAAAAAAAAATAAAAGTTTATTTCTATCTTATGTAAAAGTTGGACCTTTAGCCAGGTTAATGGCTCTGCCATCCTTAGGATATTGCCATCATTTGCACGATCCAAGACAGCTGGCCACCTCAACACTATCTATACCTTTTTTAAAAAAAAGACTTTATTTATATTTTATTTTATTTATTGAGAGTGTGTGACCAGGGTTAGGGCAGAGAGAGAGGGAGAGAGAGAATACCAAGCGGACTCTGTGCTGAGCACAGAGCCCGACATGGGGCTCAATCCCACCACCCTGAGATCATGACCTGAGCTGAAACCAAGAGTCAGATGCTCAACTGACTGAGCCACCCAGGCACCCCTCAACCCTATACTTTTAAGTTAGGGCACAACAGCATATCCTACAGGTCAGAAGAACTTAACCAAATAGCCCCTCAGACAAGGATCACTGAGAAATAAAGTTTTTATTTGTATGGGCATGTGCCCAGATGAAAATTAGGAGTTTCATTAACATAGAAGAAGGGGAGAACAAATAGCCCCAATATTTAGGGGGCAGGAACAAAAAGCCCCACGTCTTAACATCTTTCAATTCTCTCCCCTCTCCTTCTTGCTACCATTATCCTGACTCAAGACTTACCATCCTTCTAGCTCATCAACTTGGTTCCAACTCCCTCCTCCAATCCAGCCTTCACATTACAAGCTAAATGATGCTCCAATGAGCAAATCTGAGCATATCATCTCACTGCTTCAATGAGTCCTCCATTCCTATTCTTGGAGTAAAGGCTCAGTTCCTTAATCTGTCATTCAAAGTCCTTGTGCTTCATCTTCCTCTATTTCTTTGCCATATTCTCCTTACTCCTTGCTCCCATCACACAGGTAAAAAATTGTCTCACTTTCCTTAATTTGCTATATTGATATTGCCTTATCCCTCTTGTATTCTTTGAGTATAAGAAATGCTTGGCTCAGAGTAGGTGTTTAAAGGCATTTGTCAACTAACTGACCTCATTGTCATCATCTGTATTTCTGAATGTCCCAAGGACTGTCTGACCCCTGCATCAGGTAGGCTCCTCCCACGGAAGGCATGACCCATCTCAGTGGGATGGGAAAGCCCAGTCAGAAGATCCCTTCCTCTAATCCCTTAGAATATAAGTGCTCCACTCTGATCGCATGGCTAATTGAGCCCTGCTCATCGTTCTCCAGCGGGAGTGCCAGGGCTACCATCGTCTTTGGTACTAGTGATGATTACATGGGGCACTAAAAAATTATTTGTTGTTGGGGCACCTGGGTGGCTCAGTCAGTTAAGCATCTCCCTTGGGCTCAGGTCATGATCTTGGGGTCCTGGGATGGAAGCCTGAGTCAGACTCCCTGCTCAGTGGGGAGCCTCTTCTCCCTCTCCCTCTGCCCCTCCCTCCCACTTTTGCACTCTCTCTCAAATAAATAAATTAAATCTTTAAAAAAATATTTGCTGTTTACCTGAAACTCAATTTTAACTAGCCACTCTATATTTTATCTGGCAATCCTTCCCTGGATTGAACACCATGTAGTAGGGAGTTGAGCTAATAGCCTCTAGGATTCCAGGGCTTTCAACTCTAGGAAACAAAGATCCTAACTCTTCTGATTTACCTTGTTCCTCCCAATGAGAGCAAAAACTCTTTTCAGGATTAAAATAGAAGAGCTGAGAGGCACCTGGGTGGCTCAGCCGTTAAACATCTGTCTTCGGCTCAGGTCATGATCCCAGGGTTCTGGGATCAAGCCCCACATCGGGCTCTCTGCTTGGCGGGAAGCCTGCTCCTCCCTCTCCTACTCCCCTTGCTTGTGTTCCCTCTCTCGCTTTCTGTCAAATAAATAAATAAAATCTTAAAAAAAAATAAAGTAGAAGATTGGAGAACAACAGTTAACAGGTTAATTGACATGACCAATGACAAGACCCACTTAGAAGCTGTGTAACCCTGGAACTGTCACTGAACCTCATGAAACCACCATCACTCCGTCTAGCCAATAAAAGAAAATCAAAATGTTACCTAATAAACATTGGGCACTGTGCTAGACACTTCCGTCTATGTGTTCTCTCACCTGGAATATTCAGAAAAACTAATGTATGAAAAGGCACTCTGTAAGTGGAAATGGGCTGTAACAAATATGAAACAATATTATCATCAGTGTAGTACTTGTCTGCAGTTGATTTCCTTTACTGACTCTTGTGGGGAAAGAAGCTTCCCTATCTTGGTCACATTGCAGAGGAAAGACATTGCAGACAAGTGGTTTTTAATTAAGGGTGATTTTGCTCGCTAGGGAACATTTGGCAATATCTGGGGACATTTTTTGTTGTCACAACTGGGGGATGGGTACCACTGGCATCTAGTGGGTAAAAGCCACAGAAGCTGCTAAACATCCCATAATGCACAGGACTGTCCACCACAACAAAGAATTATCTCAAAATGTCACTAGGTTGAGAAATCCTAAGCCTAACGTATTGCAAAGCAGGATCACATCCCAGCTCTGCTGCTTAGCAGCTGGGTGACTCATAAGCAAACTACTTTACCTCTCTGGGCCTCAGTGTCTTCCTCTGGGATGTGGGGGATATTAATAGCACTTAATTCATAAGCCTATTGAGTTGATTAAATGCTAATACACCCACAAACCACTGCCGTGTCTGACACATAGTAAATATCCAGTAAATGATAGTTCTTCTTTTGGTTATTTAGGGATTACTGTCTCTGTTTAAAAGACAGGAAATTGAGGCTCAGAGAGGGGAACAGACTTGTCCAAGATCAAGAGAAAAGACAGTTCCAGCCCTAGGGTTGACAAATGTCACTAAGAATCTTCTGTAGACAAATGCTGTAGTTTTCTTGTGTGTGGACCTTACATGAGACATAATCCTTGCTCTCAGCAAAGTGGAAGGAAGAGGAGGACTAACCTTTCCCGAGTGTTCACATACTTCTATCTCATTTCTATAAAGTAGGTATTTTGATTTCCATTTTACAGATAAGGCTAAGTAAGAAGTCCAAATTCTCCCAGGAAATCAACTGCCAAATAGAGACAGGCTGATCTGGTACCAAAGTCCTTGCCTTTCCCTATTCTCTGCTTCCTAGACTCTGGTAACACTCCAGCTAGGACAGGGGGGTTAAGGTTAGAAACATAATCCTGGAAGAAGCCAAGACATTCACTCCAGACTGCAGAAATCTTGGAGTAAATTCAGAAGTGGCTGATTGTGGGCTGAAAAGAACTGCGAACACGAAAAATGCTTACTAACATGTAAAGTGCTGGATTCAGGTTGAGACCAGAGAAGGAGGTAGTCAAAGGAGTGCTTCCTTGAGTTTTGGGGACTGATGGAACCAGGACAAAACCGACTGGGTCCCCAGATGAGTAGTTTAACCTCTCTAAGCCTCGATATATATAATACCTACATATTTATATATAAAATACTCATATTTCAGAATGATTTGTTCAGTTATTAATTGCTCCCTGAGGCATAATTGACCTTTATGGCCATGCAGGTTTTGAAGATGTGCAGCAGAAGAGACAAGTGGAAATTGAAATCTGGCCTGAATTCTAATTACCCATCCTTACCTTTGGCATAGAGCTACATCAAGCCACAGGAAGGGTCACTTTTTTTTCTGATATGCACAAAGGAACAAAGGCAGTACAAAGCAGCAGCCCTGCCTTCAAGAAGACCCTAAACTGAGTGCAGTGAAACTGGGGCCGAAGCAGGTACAACTTCCATCAAAGAGGAGGCTGAGGAGTAGTCTGAAGCTGTGATTGCTAAAAGAGATGACAGCACATAGAAGGTGCTCAATGAATGGTACATACATTCAGGAGAACACATACTGCAAAAAAGAATGATACCCAGAGAGCTGCTCATAGAAAGGCTTCCTGCAGAAGGGGTTTCTTCAAGCTGGACCTTGAAGGGTGGAGAGGATTTAGATAAGCACAAGGGGGACTACATGAGCAAAAACTCAGGAGAGAAGGCTCTTTTCTCAGGTCAGATTGGTTAAATCAGAAGCTTCCTTTAGGAAAGAAGAGGCAGGTATAGCTGGAGAGATAGCGAGAGTTCAGATTTTATTTTTATTTTTTATTTTATTTTATTTTTTAAAGATTTTATTTATTTGACAGAGAGAGACACCGTGAGAGAGGGAACACAAGCAGGAGGAGTGGGAGAGGAAGAAGCAGGCTTCCTGCTGAGCAGGGAGCCCGATGCGGGGCTTGATCCTAGGACCCTGGGATCATGACTTGAGCCGAAGGCAGACGCTTAACGACTGAACCACCCAGGCACCCCTTTATTTTATTTTTTTTAAAGATTTTATTCATTTATTTGTCAGAAAGAGAGAGCACAAGCAGGGGGAGCAGCAGGCAGAGGGAGAAGAAGGCTCCCCACTGAGCAAGAGGCCGATGCAGGACTTGATTCCAGGACCCTGGGATCATGACCTGAGCTGAAGGCAGATGCTTAACTGACTGAGCCATCCAGGTGTCCCGAGAGTTCAGATTTTAGAGGTAAAACTGGAATCACTGGGGCTACTCCAACAGCTCAGGACAAGTCTTTACAAAATCTCTGTTTATGAATATGTGGTGGAAAATAATCAAGCATAGGGGGGAGAAAAGAAAGAATTGCAATCTGCCTCAAAACTCAAAAGAATTTTTTTTTGACATTATACTAGAGATCCTAGACAACGTAATAAAACAAGGGGAAAAACTGAAAGGCATAAGCTGGAAAGAAAAAGTAAAACATTATTATTATGTTGCCTGTGAATAAATTACATTTTTATGTTAACATAAAATATCTTAAAGAGGTCTACAAAAAAGCTACTAGAACTAATAAGTGAATTTAGCAAGTTATCAGAATACAAGGTGAATACACAAAAATAAATTGTATTTCTACATACTAACAACAAACAATTGTACAATCACATTGAAAATGTCATCTACAATAGCATCAAAAATAGAAAAGGGATAAATTTTACAAAATATGTACAAGACCTATACATAAGAGTACAAAGCACTCCTGAGAGAAATTACAGAAGAACTAAATAAATGAAGAGATATACCATGTTTATGGATTAGGAAACTAAATATTAAGATGTTAATTCTCTTCAAGTTGATCTATTAATTAAATGCAATCCTGAGCAAAATCCCAGCAGGGTTTTGGGGGGCGGAAACTGACAAGCTGATTCTTTTTTTTTTTTTTTTTAAAGATTTTATTTATTTATGTGACAGAGAGAAAGCCAGTGAGAGAGGGAACACAGTAGGGGAGTGGGAGAGGAAGAAGCAGGCTCCCAGCGGAGGAGCCTGATGTGGGACTCAATCCCGGAACGCCGGGATCACGCCCTGAGCCGAAGGCAGATGCTTAACGACTGCGCTACCCAGGCGCCCCTGACAAGCTGATTCTAAAACTTATATGGGGGTGCCTGGCTGGCTCAGTTGGAAGAGTATTCAGCTCTTGATCTTTGGGTTGTGAGTTTGAACCCCATGTTGGGTGTAGAGTGCTTAAATAAATAAAATAAAATAAAAACTTATATGGAAATGCAAGGACCTAGAATTACTAAAACAATTTTGAAAAATAAGGACAAAGAGGATTTTTACACTACCTGATTTCAAGACTTATTTATAAAGCCACGGAATGGTACTGGCTTAAGGATAGATTCAGATCAATGAAATACAATAGAGAATCCAGAAATAAATCCACACATTTATAATTGAGTTTTGACAAAGGTGTCAAGTTAATTCAATGGGAGAAAGGACAATTCCTTTCAAAGGATGATTTTGGAACAACTGGATATCCATATGTATTTTTTTAGTAAGTTTTATTTATTCAAGTAACCTCTATACCCAACATGGGGCTTGAACTCACAACCCTGAGATCAAGAGTCACTCACTCTTTGACTGAGCCAGCCAGGTGCCCTTGAAGATCCACATGTAAAAGTGCACTTCAACCACTGCTTCACAATAGACACAAAAACTAACTCAGAAAGATAAACATAAAACTTCTAAAAAAAAAAACACAGGAAGGCTGCTGGGAAGATGGAGTAGGAGGATTCCGGGCTCACCTCTTGCCACGTGGCCACCTAGAGAAAACCCACATTGGCATAAATAACCCAGAAAGCAACCAAAGACTGGCAGAACAGACTCTCCAAAGCCCAACGTAGACAAGAGGCTACAGCAAAGCAGATCCACCCCTTCCGACTGCTCTTGGCAAGATGCCATCAAAGCAGCGCCACAAGCCTGGCAGTGTGCAAGCAGCCCAGACAAGGGCCAACACCCCTCCAATGTGAGTCCTGCTCCAGGGAGAGGGGAAGATAACCACACACCAGTCTGACTGTGACCCTAGCAGTGGGCTGGGGACAGGCAGCTGGTCTGACTGCAGGCCCCACACACCAACAAAAGCTTCTCAGGGGACAACACAGGGAAGTGTCTGCAGGTTGGTGGCAAACACCTGGTCTTACTCATCTCTGGCAAACACCTGGTCTTACTCAACTCAAGCCCAAGGCAGCCTGGGACCAGCTCACTAACACCACAGGCACCAGACTCTGCCCACAACAAGCAGAGAGCCATCACAGACTGGACTGAAGGCAAACACAGCTCCACCACAATGGAAGGACACCCTTGTAGCAACATACACAGGAGATACCCCCAAAGCACCATTTTCTGGTGAAAAGGAGACACTGCACTGCAGGACCTCTTCTTCAGAAAGCCACTACTTTCAAGTGTGAGAGACATAGCTGACTTTCCTAACACATAGAAACAGACACAACAATAGACAAAATGAGGAGACAGAGGAATATGTCCCAAATGAAAGAGCGAAATCAGAGCAAGAGACCTAAACAAAATGGAGATTAGTAATATGTCTGATTGTGAATTTAAAGTAATGCTCGTAAAGATACTCGCTCAAATTGAGAAAGGAGTGCAGGACCTCCATGAGACCCCCACCAAGAGACAGGAGATGTGAAAAAGAACCACTTAGAGCTATTGGACTCACTAAATGGAAATAAAAATAGACCACCTGGAATACAGAGCAAACAAGAGGAAGTAGAAGAACGGATCAACAACCTGGAGGACTGAGTAATGGAAAGAAATCAAGCTGAGCAGATGAGAGGTGGAAAAATATCCAAAATGAGAACAGACCCAGGGAACTCAGTGACACCATCAAGCATACCAGTTGCATGATAGGGATCACAAAAGGAGAAGAGCAAGAAAAGGGGGCAGAAGATTTGTCTGAAGAAATAATAGCTGAAAACTTCCTGAATCTGAGGAAGGAAAGAGAAATCCAGATCCAGGAGGCCCAGAGAGCCCCCAACAAAACCAACCCAAAGAGGTCTGCACCAAGACACAAAGTAAATAAGATGGGCAAAAGTAGTGATAAAGAGAGAATTATAAAAGCAGCAAGAGAAAGGAAAGCAGTTACATACAAGGGAAACCCCATAAGGCTTTCAGTGGGTTTTTCAGCAGAAATTCTGCAGGCCAGAAGAAAGCAGCATGATATATTATAAGTGCTAAAACAGAAAATCTACAGCCAAGAATACTCTATCCAGCAAGGTTTTCATTCAGAATAGAAGGAGAGGTAGAGTCTCCCAGAAAAACAAAAGCAAAACCAGGGGGCGCCTGGGTAGTGCAGTCGTTAGGCGTCTTCCTTTGGCTCAGGGCGTGATCCTGGCGTTCCGGGATCGAGTCCCACATCGGGCTCCTCCGCTGGGAGCCTGCTTCTTCCTCTCCCACTCCCCTGCTGTGTTCCCTCTCTCTCTGGCTGGCTGTCACATAAATAAATATAATCTTTAAAAAAAAAAAAAAAAAGCAAAACCATCCATGTCCCCATCACACACGATGTCCTCAGCCTGTGGGTCCCAAATTCACAGTCCAGCCACCCTCTTGCCTGATGTCAGCATGCATGTCTTGCCACCTGCTCAATGCCAGTCAACACCCCTTCACCTCAGCTTGACAAGGACTCAAACTGACACTCTTCCCCTCAAGTTCCAGCCCCTGTGCTCAAGTTTGTGGACAAAAGTGGGCATAATTATAACAGCAGAATGAAGCAACCCAAATAATGACACTAATTCTGTGCAATATATAATGGATAAAAAGAGTGTGCTAGGCTGAGAACATCTCCAACAAGCACATCAAAGAACAATATATACAGCATGATTCTGGTTAGTAAAAGAAGCAAACTCGGGAAAAATAAAACAAGATGAAATCAGAGAGGAAGACAAACCACGAGAGACTCTTAATCATAGGAAACAAACTGAGGGTTGCTGAAGGGGAGGGGGTGGGAGGACAGTGTAACTGGGTGATGGGCATTAAGGAGGGCACATGATGGAATGAGCACTGGGTGTTATATACAACTGATGAATCACTGAACTCCACCTCTGAAACTAGTAATACACTATATGTTAATTAATTGAATTTAAAATTAAAAAAAGGAACGCCCCCCTCAAAAGAAAACAGAGGAGGAAAATCTTTGCCATCTTGAGGTAGANCTAGTAATACACTATATGTTAATTAATTGAATTTAAAATTAAAAAAAGGAACGCCCCCCTCAAAAGAAAACATAGGAGGAAAATCTTTGCCATCTTGAGGTAAAGATTTTTTTAGATAGAACCTAGCAAGCACGATCTTTTTTTCTCCAAGATTTATTTATTTATTTGAGAGAGAGGAAGAGAGAGAAGGAGAGAGAGAGAAAGAGCACATGTACGCACACAGAGGGAGAGGGAGAAGCAGACTCCCCACCAAGCAGGGAGCCCAATGTGGGGCTTGATCCCAGGACCCCAGGATCATGACCTGAGCTCAAGGCAGACGCCACCCAGGCGCCTCCCAGCAGCACACTCTTAACAGAAAAAAGTGATAAACTGGAGTATCAAAATTTTTAATTTCTACTTTTTTTAAAAAAAGATTTATTTATTTATTTTAGTGGAGGAGGAGCGGAGGGAGAGAGAGTATGTGAAGCAGACTCTCTGCTGAGCGTGGAGATCTCACCTGAGATCTCACCCTGAGATCAGACCTGAGCTGAAAACAAGAGNCCTGATGTGGGGCTCGATCCCAGAACGCTGGGATCACGCCCTGAGCCGAAGGCAGACGCTTAACCGCTGTGCCACCCAGGCGCCCCTAATTTCTGCTTTTTTAAAAAAAAGATTTATTTATTTATTTGAGAGGAGGAGCGGAGGGAGAGAGAGTATGTGAAGCAGACTCTCTGCTGAGCGTGGAGATCTCACCTGAGATCTCACCCTGAGATCAGACCTGAGCTGAAAACAAGAGGTGGAAGCTTAACCGGCTGCACCACCCAGGCACCCCTAATTTCTGCTTTTTGGAAATCACCTTTAAGAAAATGAGAAGGCAGGGGC
>NC_048219.1:27669517-27672256 GCF_002007445.2 Ailuropoda melanoleuca
AGAGCCTGATGTGGGGCTCGATCCCAGAACGCTGGGATCACGCCCTGAGCCGAAGGCAGACGCTTAACCGCTGTGCCACCCAGGCGCCCCTAATTTCTGCTTTTTTANTTATTTATTTGAGAGAGAGGAAGAGAGAGAAGGAGAGAGAGAGAAAGAGCACATGTACGCACACAGAGGGAGAGGGAGAAGCAGACTCCCCACCAAGCAGGGAGCCCAATGTGGGGCTTGATCCCAGGACCCCAGGATCATGACCTGAGCTCAAGGCAGACGCCACCCAGGCGCCTCCCAGCAGCACACTCTTAACAGAAAAAAGTGATAAACTGGAGTATCAAAATTTTTAATTTCTACTTTTTTTAAAAAAAGATTTATTTATTTATTTGAGAGGAGGAGCGGAGGGAGAGAGAGTATGTGAAGCAGACTCTCTGCTGAGCGTGGAGCCCTACGGGGCTCGATCTCACCCTGAGATCAGACCTGAGCTGAAAACAAGAGGTGGAAGCTTAACCGGCTGCACCACCCAGTCACCCCTAATTTCTGCTTTTTGGAAATCACCTTTAAGAAAATGAGAAGGCAGGGGCACCTGGCTGGCTCCATCCATACAGCATATGACTCTTGGTTTCCAGGTTGTGAGTTTGAGCCCCACACGGGGTGTAGAGATTACTTAAAAAATAAATAAATAAAGTCTTTAAAAATTAAGTAAAATAAAATGAGAAGGCAAATCACAGACTGGGAAAAATATATAGTAATATATTTGATAAAAGGTTTTGTGTGTAGAATATATAAGAACTGTTATAATTCAATGCAATTTAAAAATAGGCATAATAGGCTCAGTCGTTAAGCTTCGGCCTTCGGCTCAGGTCATGATCCCAGGGTCCTGGGATCGATTGGGCTTCCTGCTCTGCAGGGAGTCTGGTTCTCCCTCTGCCTGCCGCTCCCCTGGTCATGCTTGCTCTCTCTCTCTCTTTCTCTGTCAAATGAATAAATAAAACCTAAAAAAAAAAAAAAAGAATGGTCAAAATAAAAAATACTGACAAAACCAAGTGCTGGGGTGGATGTAAAGCACTGCCACCTTTTTTTTTTTTTTTTAAAGATTTTATTTATTTACTTGAGAGAGAAAATGAGAGCCTGGGGGAGTGGGGGCAGGAACAGAGTGGGAGGGAGAGAGATGAGCAGACTCTATGCTGAGCATGGAGCCCAACGTGGGGCTCAATCCCAGGATCATGACCTGAGCTGAAACCAAGAGTTGTATGCTTAACCAACATAGCCACCCAGGTTCCCCTGGAGCCCTGCCTCTTATACATTGTTGGTGGGGATGCAAAATGGTACAGCCACTCTAAAAAGCAGTTTCGTAACTTCTGTAAAGTTAAACATACATCTACCCTATTACCCAGAAATTCCACTTCTAAGTATTTACTGAAGAGAAATGAAAATATATGCGTGCACATGGGTGCGCACACACACACAAAAGCATACANACTGCCCCCTTTTTTTTTTTTTTTTAAAGATTTTATTTATTTACTTGAGAGAGAAAATGAGAGCCTGGGGGAGTGGGGGCAGGAACAGAGTGGGAGGGAGAGAGATGAGCAGACTCTATGCTGAGCATGGAGCCCAACGTGGGGCTCAATCCCAGGATCATGACCTGAGCTGAAACCAAGAGTTGTATGCTTAACCAACATAGCCACCCAGGTTCCCCTGGAGCCCTGCCTCTTATACATTGTTGGTGGGGATGCAAAATGGTACAGCCACTCTAAAAAGCAGTTTCGTAACTTCTGTAAAGTTAAACATACATCTACCCTATTACCCAGAAATTCCACTTCTAAGTATTTACTGAAGAGAAATGAAAATATATGCGTGCACATGGGTGCGCACACACACACAAAAGCATACATGTAGGGGCGCCTGGGTGGCACCGCGGTTGGGCGTCTGCCTTCGGCTCAGGGCGTGATCCCTGCGTTGTGGGATCGAGCCCCACATCAGGCTCTTCTGCTGTGAGCCTGCTTCTTCCTCTCTCACTCCCCCTGCTTGTGTTCCCTCTCTCGCTGGCTGTCTCTATCTCTGTTGTTGAATAAATAAATAAAATTAAAAAAAAAAAAAGCATACATGTAAAAATGTGTATAGCAACTTTATTCATAATAGTCCCAAACTGTCAACAATCCAAATGCCTATTAATGGTTGAGTGGATAAACAAATTGTAGTATTTCCATATAATGAGTATATTTCCATGTATTCGGCAATAAAAAGGAAGAACTATTTGTACATGCAACAATCTCTGAGTATCTCAAAGGCACTGTGGTGAGGAAAAGAAGTCAGACACAAAGGACTTACTATCCAATTCCATTAACAAAGTTCAAGAACAGGCAGAACTTATCCGTAGGGACAGAGAGTAGAGCAGTGGTGTTTAAGGCAAAGCTGGGGGTGGAAATGTGTTGTATGTTGACTGTGGTGGTGGTTACATGAATGCATACATTTGTCAAACTCACTAAGCTATACAATTAAAATGGGCATGTTTTATTGTTTGTAAAATATACCTCAATAAAATTGATTTTAAAAGAAGGAAAAAACCTCAAGAGAAGCATCATTGTCTAGCAATAAAAGAAATTGAAAGGAAACTAAACGTTGAAGAAAATGGATAAATCATCATATATTCACTAAATGGAAAATTACATAGCAGCAAAAATGGATGAACCAGATTGAGCATATACATCAGTACAGACAAAGCTCACAAACATAAGATTGTGTGGG
>NC_048219.1:27680578-27699860 GCF_002007445.2 Ailuropoda melanoleuca
CAAAATAAAAAATACTGACAAAACCAAGTGCTGGGGTGGATGTAAAGCACTGCCACCTTTTTTTTTTTTTTTTAAAGATTTTATTTATTTACTTGAGAGAGAAAATGAGAGCCTGGGGGAGTGGGGGCAGGAACAGAGTGGGAGGGAGAGAGATGAGCAGACTCTATGCTGAGCATGGAGCCCAACGTGGGGCTCAATCCCAGGATCATGACCTGAGCTGAAACCAAGAGTTGTATGCTTAACCAACATAGCCACCCAGGTTCCCCTGGAGCCCTGCCTCTTATACATTGTTGGTGGGGATGCAAAATGGTACAGCCACTCTAAAAAGCAGTTTCGTAACTTCTGTAAAGTTAAACATACATCTACCCTATTACCCAGAAATTCCACTTCTAAGTATTTACTGAAGAGAAATGAAAATATATGCGTGCACATGGGTGTGCACACACACACAAAAGCATACATGTAAAAATGTGTATAGCAACTTTATTCATAATAGTCCCAAACTGTCAACAATCCAAATGCCTATTAATGGTTGAGTGGATAAACAAATTGTAGTATTTCCATATAATGAGTATATTTCCATGTATTCGGCAATAAAAAGGAAGAACTATTTGTACATGCAACAATCTCTGAGTATCTCAAAGGCACTGTGGTGAGGAAAAGAAGTCAGACACAAAGGACTTACTATCCAATTCCATTAACAAAGTTCAAGAACAGGCAGAACTTATCCGTAGGGACAGAGAGTAGAGCAGTGGTGTTTAAGGCAAAGCTGGGGGTGGAAATGTGTTGTATGTTGACTGTGGTGGTGGTTACATGAATGCATACATTTGTCAAACTCACTAAGCTATACAATTAAAATGGGCATGTTTTATTGTTTGTAAAATATACCTCAATAAAATTGATTTTAAAAGAAGGAAAAAACCTCAAGAGAAGCATCATTGTCTAGCAATAAAAGAAATTGAAAGGAAACTAAACATTGAAGAAAATGGATAAATCATTATATATTCACTAAATGGAAAATTACATAGCAGCAAAAATGGATGAACCAGATTGAGCATATACATCAGTACAGACAAAGCTCACAAACATAAGATTGTGTGGGGAAAAAAAGAAGGTTCCAGAAGAATACATGCCATATAATGATTTCTATTTAAAATTTTATCACATGTAGGGACACTTGGGTGGCTCAGTTGGCTGAGCTTCAGACTTGGTTTTGGCTCAGGTCCTGGGTTCAGCCCCTCCTCAGGCTCTGCTCTCAGCGAGGGGTCTGCTTGAGGATTCTCTCCCTCTCCCTCTGCCCCTCCTCCTGCTTGTGCTCTCTCTCTCTCTTTCACATAAATAAATAGGTCTGAAAAAAATAATAAAAACAGGGAGAGTAATACTGCACAGAACTGCTGCAGGTTTTAAAAGAGCGGATGAAAATCACAGAACACAATCTTGAGATGACAGTGTGTTCTCCATAAATGTGAGTTCTCCCTGCTCACCCCTCCTTCCTATACTTTCTTTCCCTTGTGGTATTGGAGACTCTGGTCCTCAGACTTCAGTTGGGGAGGGAGTTGGTGGAACAGGACTCTGATCAATTACTGGCTGTGTAGCTTTGGGTAAATCACTTAATCTCCCTGAGTCTCAGTTACTTTGCGAGATGGGAAGAATAACACCTATCCAAAGGAAGTTTTCAAGGACTATATGGCATACAAGATGGGGAACTTCCAGGTATTTAGTAGGTCTACAATAAGTGCCTGCGGGAAGAACAAGCATTAGGATAGGATTTAAGCCCAAAGACCTAGAGGATTTTAGCATAGGCTCCACAGAGCTCAAGGGCTCCAAGGTTAGAGTTTGGGGCGGAGGGGGTGTGTGTGTGTGTAAACTTGTAATGGGAAAAAATTACATCCTGTTTTCACTAACCTCTAATTGGAATTTAGCATTTCTTTTTGTCATGCAGGTAAGCAACAAATCACAGTACTATTTAGCAGGACCTGTGACTCTGTCACCAATAGAAATCATAATTTCGTATTACGTTACAATATCTTAAAAATGCTGTTTATTCACCACCTCAAAATTTCAATACCTAATAGACCAATCTCTAGATCTTGTTATTTAATGTTTAAGAAAGACATTCATAAAATAAATATATTTTTTAAATATTTTATTTATTTGATAGACTGAGAGAGAAAGAGAGAGAGAGCGAGAACACACAAGCAGGGGGAGCAGCAGAGGGAGGGGGAGAAGCAGGCTCTCCGCTGAGCAGGGAGTCCAATGTGGGGCTCGATCCGAGGACCCCAGGATCATGACCTGAGCTGAAGTCAGACATTTAACCGACTGATCCACCCAGGCACCCCATAAAATAAATATTTTTTTAAAAATATTTTGAGGGGTCCCTGGGTGGGTCAGTCGGTTAAATGTCTGACTTCAGCTCAGGTCATGATCTTGGGGTCCTGGGATCAAGCACCACGTCAGTCTGCATGCTCAGTGAGGAGCCTGCTTGTCGCTCTCCCTCTCCCTCTGCCCCTCCCCCTGCTTGTGCTCTCTCTCCCGGTGTCTCTCTCTCTCTCAAATAAATAAAAAAAACTTTAAAAAATATTTTGATAATGATTCTATATAACTGGTATTCTTATTATCCTAAGTAATTTACTTTTTGTGGTTAAAAGTACTCTTCTGAATAGGGGTAAGTCTTTGACAAAACACCAAAGGAACCCTTGGCCAAACAGACGTGGATGCCAGTCCTGCCTGGGCCATCAACTGCTATGTGACATTGGCTTTGTTATTTCTCAGGGGCATAATCACCCCTGTTTGGCTCACCCCACAGGGTTGTTGGGAGAATAAATTAATTCTTGGCTGGGAAAAGGCTCTGGAAACTGTTGGCNGATCCCGTAACGCCGGGATCACGCCCTGAGCCGAAGGCAGACGCTTTAACCGCTATGCCACCCAGGCGCCCCAGAATAAATTAATTCTTGGCTGGGAAAAGGCTCTGGAAACTGTTGGCAGCTTCACAATTTCCCAAAAGTCAGAGCAGAGTGCTTTCTACCTCCCAGCTAAACCCTGTCTCCAGGAGACCTCTCTCCTTTCCACAGGATTTCCACTCTGCCCTTTACTCTGCATCTGATAAATAAAGAGGCCAAAGTGCACCTCCATTAGGGTATGCCATCCAGCCTCCAGTTTGCAGAGATGCACAGCTCGGTAGAAAGGTTTTCTGGGGGACAATAACAATTCCCTCCAATTTTCATATTTGACCTTATAGTGACCCTCAAGGACACTACCCCCTTGAAATTCTTCCTCTCTCCTTCAGACAGTGACTGCTTTGCAGCCATGGTCCCTACACTTCCCCTTTCTGTCCCGTCCTATGATCATCTGTGTGACTCCCCCACCATACTGTGTGTTTCTCAAGGGCAGACCCAGATCTGAGTCCTCTCAGGGACTCCAGTGCTCTGCTCAAAAGCATAGCACACCTTAGTATCTTAGAAGCTGGCTAAATGAAGAAAGGTAACCTGAAACACAGAAAGAAAAATTGGAAAAGGGGGAGAGCTAGGGCTTGAGCCCAGATTGCCTGATGTCCATGTTTATCCCACCACACCCAAAGCACAGGATGGAGAAACTGGGGAGTCCCAAGTCATCACAATAACTATTTCCTACTTTACCTACTCCTGTGAAAAATTAGAAGAGCTAAAGATCTTATCATCTTGAGCTAGCCCCTACCCATCTGTCCAATGAGAGATTCAGTGGCTTTCAAACCTTTTTGACCTGACTCAAAGTAAGAAATGCATTTTACATTCTGATCTGGTCTATAATTCATACACACATATGTAACTGAAATAAGCATTTTATGAAAGAATACTTAGCTTTACTATCCACAGTGCAATTTTTCCATTCCACTTAATTATTATTTTTTTATTTTTATTTTATTTANAGATTGCCTGATGTCCATGTTTATCCCACCACACCCAAAGCACAGGATGGGGAAACTGGGGAGTCCCAAGTCATCACAATAACTATTTCCTACTTTACCTACTCCTGTGAAAAATTAGAAGAGCTAAAGATCTTATCATCTTGAGCTAGCCCCTACCCATCTGTCCAATGAGAGATTCAGTGGCTTTCAAACCTTTTTGACCTGACTCAAAGTAAGAAATGCATTTTACATTCTGATCTGGTCTATAATTCATACATACATATGTAACTGAAATAAGCATTTTATGAAAGAATACTTAGCTTTACTATCCACAGTGCAATTTTTCCATTTCACTTAATTATTATTTTTTTATTTTTATTTTTTTTTAAGTGGGCTCCACACCCATCATGGAGCCCAACCCAGGGCTTGAACTCAAGACTCTGAAATCAAGACCTGAGCTGAGATCAAGAGTCCAAAACTTAACAGGACTGAGACACCCTGGCGTTCCTAATTATTATTTATTAAAGCTAGCTGTGACTCATTAACTGATTATATGTCCCACAGATCTTTTTCAGTCCCAATAGCCTGTGACTAGCTGAATGGGATGTAAAATGGGACAACTAGGCACCTGGGTGGCTCAGATGGTTAAGCGTCTGCCTTCAGCTCAGGTCGTGATCTCCCGGGATGGAGCCCCACCTTGGGCTCCTGGATTAGCGGGGAGTCTGCTTCTCCCTTTGCCTCTACCCCCTGCTCTCTCTCTCTCTCTCTCAAATGAATCAATAAAATCTTTAAGAATTTTTTAAAAAATGTAATAACTAAAGCTCAGGAGTCTCTAGTCCTAGATCAATGCAATTGGGGCAAGCTGTGTACCTCTCAAAGCCTCAGTTTCCCCAGTGTACTCTGAGAGGACAGGCAATTTCTAAGGGCCACATATGGCCCCTTCAGACTGTGATCCCCTTATCCTAGTGAGAACACTGCTCCTGTGATCTGGAAATAATTTCTGAGAGTGGAGAGGTGTGCAGGCTTTGCTTCCTGGGGGGTGGGGTTCCATTTGGGACATCATGTAGCGCCCCTGTCCTAGGCCAGTGTGGCAGAGAGTCTGAACAGAGGAGTGTGAATATGTCAGTACATGAGTTAGCTGCTCAGGGAAGGAAGAGACAGGCAAGGAAGCCAGAGGATGAAGACATTTAAAACTCCACTGGAGGGGTGCTTGGCTGGCTCGGTGGAGGGAACGACTCTTAATCTCAGGGGTTGTGGATTGGCGATTACTTAAAAATAAAATCTTGGGACGCCTGGGTAGCTCAGTCGGTTAAGCGTCTGCCTTCCTTTCTCAGGTCACGATCCCCGTGTCCTGGGGTCCAGCCCCTCCTCCCGCTGGCCCCTCTCCCTCCCCCACGCCCCAGAGGAGAGTCTCCTTTTCCCTCTGCCCCTCCCCTCCCCCCCCCGTCGTGCGCGCGCGCGCGCGCACGCTCTTTCATTCTCTCGCAAATAAAATCTTAAAAAAAATAATAAAGTCTTTTAAAAGAAAAAGTCCACTGAAAAAGAGGCACAGTGAGAACCCCAGAAAAAATAAGAGCCTGGGGACTAGACAGACCCAGGTTAAAATTCCACGGACTTGAGGACTGGGGGAATGACCTCTCTGGCGCTTAGCTCTCATTTATAAAATGGGTTTGAAAATCCCTGGTCCTCTGGGTTGGTGTGGGGTTAAGTGAAGTAGTGTACCAATCATCCCGTACTGACCCTACTTGTGTCGCGCACTAGCCTGGACCTGCCCTGAGGTTGCTGGCGTCGAGCACAGCGCCCAGCACCAGGAGGGTGCTCAAGTGCAGCTGTGGAATCCGCGGCGGTGGCCTGGATTCCCGTCCTGCCACCTTGGACATGTCGTGTAGGCTCTCTGAGCACCCAGCACCCTCGGCAGAAACTGGGAACGCGGTGGGGCGGGTGGGGGAAGTGCAGGCACAGACCCGCGCCCAGGAGGCTCCCCCCGACCGCTCCCTCCTCTCGGCTCCGCGGGTCGCCCTCGCATCCGGTCCCCCCACCCGCGCTCGCGCTCAGGCGCCCGCTCTCCCCCGCCTTCCCGCCGCTCTCCACTCCCACCGCTCCTCCGCCCGCCGCCCTCCTCTCTCTCCTCTTCCTCCCGCACATCCCCTCCCGCCGCGCCCGGTCCCCGTACCTGGTTGCCTCTCTCGGTCCTCAGGGACTCTAGGTCTCTAACCGCGGCGTCTCCGCGCCTCTCGCCGCGTCTCTCTCTGTCTCGAGGCTTCTCTCTGCTTCTCTCTCCCTCAGTCTCTGTCTTTCTCCGGCTTACCTCTGTCTCCGTTCCTCGCTCGCCCGGCCGTCTGGTGGTCCGCGGTGGCGGCGGGCCCGGCGTGGGGCGCGATGAGCGGCGCTTGCACGAGCTACGTGAGCGCAGAGCAGGAGGTGGTGCGCGGCTTCAGCTGCCCGCGGCCGGGGGGCGAGGCGGCCGCCGTCTTCTGCTGCGGCTTCCGCGACCACAAGTACTGCTGCGACGACCCGCACAGCTTCTTCCCCTACGAGCACAGCTACATGTGGTGGCTCAGGTACCGGCCTCGGCCCTAACCCCAGCTAGAACCCCACTCCAGTCTGAGCCCCTCGCCGCACCCTCAGTCCAGCGCGTGCTAAACCCTCAGCCCTCACCCACGTGCCCACCCCAACATCAGCATCGACCGCACCCGCCCTTTAGCCCTTCAGGCCCAACGCTGACCTTTGCTCTCACCCTGTCACCAAGCCAGCTCCCTCCTTCCCCCATCCTGAGCTGAATCATTATTCAGATCCAAACTTGAACGGCACCCCCAACTGCACCCTGGAGAAACTTCAGTCCATCCCTACTCCCAGTGTCATCCTCTGCCACCCGGAACCCAGTCCCAGATTACACACCAACCCTCTCCCTGACACAACACTCCCATCTCCCACATTCACAGGAAACCCAAACTCTACCCTAATCCAAGAGCTCACCAGGGTCCCCATCCTAATATTAGCCTGACCTCATCCCTGACTTTACTCACTCCCCAGTCAATACTGATCACCAGCCCCAACCTCCACGAGTCCTCCAGGCAACCTACCTCAGCTGTCCTCCCCACCCTGACTCCAAACATGGTCTAGCCTTACACCCAGACCTCAGCCCCAAGTCTTACTC
Source organism: Ailuropoda melanoleuca (assembly GCF_002007445.2). Classification (NCBI taxonomy): domain Eukaryota; kingdom Metazoa; phylum Chordata; class Mammalia; order Carnivora; family Ursidae; genus Ailuropoda; species Ailuropoda melanoleuca. The sequence goes on from NC_048219.1 coordinate 27,687,619, forward strand.
CACACCTCATGCTACACCCCAGGTCAATCCCAGCCTAGCTGAGGCTCAACCCTTTCTCCCCCCTCATATTTAGTCATTCTTTAGCTACCCCAATTGAGCACTTAGCTGCGCCAGGCCGGGGGTGGGTACTGGGGATATACTCTACTCCGGAGCTAAAGCAGAGTCCCAAGGGATCAGAGCTGCATGCAACGTCATAATGCCACAGCAGAAGCCAGCTCACTATAGATGAATAGAAGTGTAATTTGGGTTAGAACCTCAGTTTCCCTACCTGTTCAGGGCAGGGGGTGGACAGGCCATTGCTGACATTCCTGGAACCTAAGTATGGTGCTGAGAGGGCAGTGGTTCTCAGTCTCTGTCCGTCTCCAAAGGCCTCACCCAGAAAAAAGGACCCGAGCCTGAGCCTGCTCTGGGAAATAGGCATCAGCAAAAATGGAGTGGGCCATCTCAGTAGACAGTGATTTTCCTGTTTCTGGAGGTATGTGACCAGAGGCTGCATACCTTCTGGGTGGACAGTCTGCCACAGAAACCTCTCTGAGCCTCTGTCTTTCCAACTATCAAATGAAGAGTATGATAAATGATTGCCCTGATTTCTGACTAGGACCAAAGAGATAAAGAGGTGAAATCAACTTGACATATGCCACTGACAACTACAGATAATCACTTTTTCTAAGCTGCTCCACCTGTAATTCTAAAACTATTTTCAGATGGCCAGGTTTCCCAATCCAGCGCATTCAGCTGCTATCTGTAATCTGAGGAATTATATTAGTTTATTCTCTATTCAGCCATATATTCATTCATTCCTTATAGCCTTTGCTTTGTGCCTGGTGCTATGCAAGGCAATAGGGACACAAAAATTAATTATTCCCTGTCCCTGAGGAGCTCATCATCCATTCAGAGAGCTATGACCTGCACCTAGAGTATAATAATGGAGTATTTCCTGAAGACCCACTGTGTACTTAGCACTNACCCTCTATTAGTAGCTCCGTTTTTACCAGAAAGTGAGCCAAAAGGCAGCAGCCTTGCTGCAGGGCAGAAGCAGTTGTCAGACGCTGTATATACAGCACTTCGTTTAATCTTTAGGGACACCTGGTGGGATAGGAACCTTTACAAATGAAGAAAACGAAGATCAAGAGATGAAGGATTTTTCAGTTTATATAGGACNCTCCGTAGGAGCCTGCTTCTTCCTCTCCCATTCCCCCTGCTTGTTTTCCCTCTCTTGCTGGCTGTCTCTCTCTGTCAAATAAATAAATAAAATCTTTAAAAAAAAAAAAAGAGAGAGAGACAGTGTAGAACTTTGGGGCTGATTAGAACCCAGTCAGTCCAAACCGTGGCTCTGTCACTTAATAGCTATGTGAATTCGGCCAAATTATCTCCAAGGCTCTTTGTTCACCTTCAAAATGGCAATCGTACTACCTGTCTTGTGGAATTGTTGTGAGGATTAAGTGAAATAATGCATGTGAAAGTGACTAGTGCACACTGTAGGTGCTCTGTAGAAGGGAATTTCTCTCCCTCTTTCACAGGTGGGAAAGTGAAGCTGGGAGTGTGAAAGCGAATTGTCCAAGATCTTCTAGCAGTCTCTTGGTAGACTGAGATTTAAAGAGCATCACCTAGGAGAAACCAAGAGTTAGATGTATTCACACATTCATAACACTGACGTGTCTTCTGTCCATTTTACAGATGAGAAGACCTGAAGTTAAGTTACTCTCTGCTAAGGCCCTGCTGAGAGCAAGTGGCAGAGCTGGGATGAAAACTCGGGCCTCTCTGACCCAAGTGCGGGCTTGTCCTGTGGCACAACTGTTTAAATCTGGCCTGGCTCTCTCATTACACCCTCTACTCAGATCATTTAAAAAGACACTCATTGACCCTCTTCTGTCTCCTGGGCACTGTGCTGGCCCTTGGGGACATGCACCCCCTCAGCACCTAGCCAAGATCCCCTCCTTTTCTAACACCTCCTTCCCTCAAACACTCCTGTGGTCCCTCCTGTTGCCTTGCACCCTCGTGATATGTAGAATGCTTTAGTGGCTCAGACAATGAGGTGGAGGGTTGGATGGAGTGACCTCTGAGGTCACATTACATGTCAGTGTGCTCCCGTTCTGTGACCTCAAGGGCAGTTGAAAGGTTTAGCCTTCAGGGCTGACTCTTCCCAGGCTTGGACATAACATGGTTCATAAACATCACAGTTGCAAAGTAGAGGAGAGGAACGGAGGGTCCCCAGGACATTTAGGTAATCGGTATACTCTAAACCCTAAAACAACACTTCTGGAGTGCTCCTCAGAGCGCCACCATTGCAGGGTGGAGACCTTGTTTTGCTCTCAACTCCATTTGGCCTTTTTCATGAAAGTTGGTCCTTAAAAACATACAAATCTCCAGGTAAACAACCGTTTCCTTGGATAGTGCTCAAGGAGAATTGGTGTCTTTCAAAGTGTGTCTCAGGAAGTGAAGACTCCCTGTGGAGAAGCAGCTGGTGCTATCACATGTCTGGTCCACTTTCTAAACACCCTCTATTAGTAGCTCCGTTTTTACCAGAAAGTGAGCCAAAAGGCAGCAGCCTTGCTGCAGGGCAGAAGCGGTTGTCAGACGCTGTATATACAGCACTTCATTTAATCTTTAGGGACAGCTGGTGGGATAGGAACCTTTACAAATGAAGAAAACGAAGATCAAGAGATGAAGGATTTTTCAGTTTATATAGGACAGAACCCAGATTTGAACTTAGAACTGCCTGACTCAAAAGCCCTAACAGAGAAATGTTAGGCCGCCTCTCCAGTTCTCTCCTAGGGGTCACAGTGTGTTATCTGTCTCTGAGAGTTATGGATCTGTGAACTCCTAGAAGGCTAGCAGCTCTTCAGTTTCCCACCCAGGGCAGGAAGCTCTAACTTCACTGAGAAGTGTACTCGTCCAGGTGTTCTTTACAAACCCGTGCGGTAACAGAGAACTTACCACCTCTCCAGGCAGTCCATTCACCTGGGGACAACTCTAATCATTTAAGTTCATCTTCTGCCAAGCACAGATGTTTCCCCTTAGAGCCTCGTCTGTTGTTCCAGCTCTGTCCTTGGGGCCTGGTTCCTCTGTCCCCAGACAGACCATCAGAGACAGAGCCCACTCCCTGACTGACTGCTAATCGGAGACATCTGCCAGCTTTCTCACCCATTCCTCAAAGGACCTTACTTTTAGAGAGGGCCCTTTCCATCCCGCTGGCCACAGATGTCCCATGTAAAGTATGGAGTCCCAACCGGAGCACAAGTCTTCCAGATAATAGCCTTGTAAATAGTGAGCATATCTTGAAAGGGGAAATAATGTTTGATTAAAGTACTTACAAGAACTAAAAGGTACGGCATGCTCAATATGGAAAATGTGGAAAGGACAGGGGAATCACAGGAGATCTAGTGTCTTAGCTTGGATTCCCCAAAAGACTTAGAAACAAGGATTTGAGGGCAAATAGATTTTATGGAAAGCCATCTTAGAAAATATTGGTAGAGGGTGGCAAAGTGAGGCAGGGAAGGGTAAGAGCAAACAACAGTGTGTCCCCATTGAGGGTCACTGGAGCTTAAGCTGGCTGAACTCTGCCAGCCAGTGTAGAAATCACACCTCAGAGTCATCCCACCTGCGGGCCAGAAGACTGGGTATTCACATGCAATTTGTGTCAATCATTGGTTGTATGTCGATGGGAGAAGGGAGGCATTAATTTTCCTGCACTTTCTGACCTGCTCAGTGTACAGACAGAGACTGTTCTGGGCCCAAGAAAGCCCTCAGGCCAAGGGATACAGATACTGGCATTTGAAACTCTGGCCAGAATATTCTACAATTACAAGACCCAATGGGATATGGACAGGACATCCACGGCCTGCAATACAACCAGAGATGGCCTGTTAGCATTTTGGTGTATTTCTATCCAACCTTACATATGTATATTTATGTATATGTTTATGTTTTTTAAGTTGGGATTATGCTATATATTTAGTACTATGTCCTACTCTTTTCACTTAACATTATCTCATCAGAACGTATCCTTGATCTTAAAAATTATTTGAAAATATGTTTTTAATGGCTCTATATTATTCCATTGCAAGGGTGTTCAATAATTTATTTAGCCATGGGAAGATAGATTCTCCAAAGCTCTAAGGTGGTTCTGTTTAGTGGAACTTAGCCCTCAGTTAGCTGGGAAATAAGTCACCAGCTAGCAGGGAGCAAAATCTGGCAGAAGTGGCAAGGGCAGGAGTCTGGGGCTGGGGTCAGGGAGCGGGGTGGGCAGAAAAGCTGGTGAAGAAGTCATAGACAGGAAGGGCACACAAACAAAGCCTGCTGCCTACCTATCCACTACTGTTGGGAGAACATCTCACAGTCCCTGACACATAGTAGGTACTCAGTAATACTTACTAAATGCTTACTATGTGCCAGGGCTTCTGCAAGGGGAGGAAGAAGCTGATTATATATGGTCTGAGTCTGCCTTAAAGGAACACATGAGGAGTGTATTGAACACCTATTATGTGCCAAGAATATTACATATTAGTCATCCTCACTACCACCTGTGAAGTACTGTGTGTTTTTTTAAGATTTTATTTATTTTTTTGACAGAGAGAGAGAGAGCACAAGCAGGGGAGTAGCAGGCAGAGGGAGAGGGAGAAGGCGGCTTCCAGCTGAGCAAGGAGTCTGATGCGGGACTCGATCCCAGGATCATGGGATCATGACCTGAGCCGAAGGCAGATGCTTAAACCAACTGAACCACCCAGGTGCCTCTGTGAAATAGTGTTTTGATCATTTTCACTTTTCAGACAAAGAAGCTGAGGCTCAAAAGTTATAATAACTTCATCAAGATCTCAGAGTGAGTCGTTACATACCTGGGTTCTAACCCGGGTAGGTTTGGTTCCAAAGCCCTTTGCTCTTTCCTACCAAAAATTGGGCTGCCTAACCCAGTGGGAACTGCTAAAGGCCCTGAGTGTAGAGTCCTGGGTTTATTAGCCTGGCATAGGGGGAAAAGGAAAGAGAAAGATGGCCAAGGAAAGCATTATTGAGGAGGAGACATTTGAGATGGGCCTTCAAGGACAGGTAAAACTCTAGTGTGGGGAGATGACGGGGAGCAATCATGTGAAGCGGGAAAGACAGTGACTCCCAAATGAGCCAGGAGGTAGTCGTCCGGAGACCAGGTGACCAGGGCCTGACTTAGGGCACAGGTGGCAAGATTGGAGGGTGAGGGGACAGCAGTGAGGAGTTCTTCTAAACACGGAGTCCACACTGGCGTGATGACCACTGGAGGGTGAGTCAGAAACTACCTTGAGTCTGGAAAGACAGCTAGTTTTTAGCTAAGGCCTACTATGTGTCATGATTTTTAAGAAACAGCATCGTGGGGAGGGCTCTTTGAGACCGTCTCCAGCTCCCTGGGGGAAGGGAGGGAAAGCAGGCTGAAGAAAGTAGGGAGGGAAGGAGAAGAGCAGGAAAGGAACACATACTGAGCCCCAACTGACGCAAGTCATGTTACACATGTGGTGGGTCCTTGGCATATAACTGATGCTCTGTCTCATGCTTAGGCACAAACAGCCTAAGGCAAGTAGAGACAGAACAAAAGTTGAAGCCAGCTGATGCCTATGACACCGACAACACTTCCCATCTAACAGGTTGCCTCCTATGTCCCCGCCTGACCTCAGCTCCCTCTGGTCTTCTCCCCCCAGCATTGGAGCCCTTGTGGGCCTGTCCATAGCGGCAGTGGTTCTCCTGGCCTTCATCGTCACCGCCTGCGTGCTTTGTTACCTGTTCATTAGCTCGAAGCCCCACACGAAGTTGGACCCAGGCTTAAGCCTCCAGCCTCCAGGTAAGAAACAGACTTCATGATTTCCTTGTATTAAACAGGCTAGCACCTTTACAGAGGGGAGATAGTTAGATGATGTTTGGAATGTTGGAAACTCACGAGAGTTTCTAGAATATTCCGAAGCAGCCGCACATTTTTTTAGGAGGTTCACGATCTGAACATTTTCATCCCAAACTCTTCATGTGCTCAATGTTTATCAAAATAACTTGATTTAGTCAGCATTCTATTTGTCACACAAAGATTGATCCATCTTGTGGATTTTCTCAGACAACGTTTTAAAATTCTAGCCTTAGGGAATGAAAACTGATTTTAATATTATCCCAAACAAATTACAATTAATAAGCAAAATCTGCTGCTCTCCAAACTCAGTTTGTTCAGAAATTAAATACAGTTATTTTTTGATAATATGAATTGCTGGACTACGCCTTCCTTCATTATTAACATAGGCCCTCTAGAGCCTCAAAGGGACCCCTGCCAAAAATGTTGCTTTTTCATAAGTCTTTATTGCATACAGTTTCACAACCTCTGCAAGGTACTGTGAAAGACACAAGCGCCTACTGGCAAGTGATCTTTCTGTGTAGTTTGGTAGACCACACTCAAAATGAGTATTATTATCTCCATTTTACAGATGAGAAAATCAAGGCTAAGACAGATTAGATGACTTACTCAAAACGGTACAGCTAATAAATGGTAAGGCTAAAATTCAGCCCATGTTTTTCTACCTTGAATCCTGCTCTTTCTTCTGCCTACCACCCTGGGTCTGGGCAGATCTATAATTAAGTACAAAATTGTTTAATAACAAATGTAAAGATAATTCCAAAAAGGAGAGTAGATTTGAATTAGTGCTGAATTAGCAAAGGAGTGGGTTGGGTAAAAGGAGAAAAGGCATCCCAGGATAGGGTAAATAATGGGTAAAAGTATGCAGGCAGTTCTGAGTAAGACCTATGCAGTGACTGGGTCATTCACCCTGGGGCATCATAGGAAATAAGGCCAGGCAGGAATTTAAGCTAAGCAGAAGAAGCAGGGATGGCAATTATCAGGGCAGTAGAAATGTGGGTAGTAGCTAAATTTCAGAGAATGACAGAGAGAGTTTTTTTAGTTGTAAAAGATTCGTTTTCCAACTTGACATCAACTCGTGCAACAAACAACAGCACAAAGAACCCTTCTCAGATCCTGGTGACAATAAATAACACTGGGCTGCTGAACGTTGAAAAGCAGGAGGGATGGCTTTGGAGGATCGAAGGATTCTTCTGGCTCCCCTTACAGTCAGGAACCTGGCAGGGGAACGGGAAGAAAGCCTGAGCATAGGTGCAGACAGCCCAGGCTTCAACTTTTATAGAGAAAAATCACAGATGTTAATGAAAGGCATAAAAGAACCTATCTCATGAGATAATGGCATGTATGTAGATAGAAGGCTCGATATCATAGACATATCAGTTCTTCCCAAATTAATCTGTAAATAAAATTCCCAAGAAAACGTTTCATGGAATTTGTCAAATTAGTTCTAAAATTAATCTAGAAGAGTAAAAGTGCAAAACAATTTTGGAAAAGAAAGAAGAGGGGGTACTTGCCCTATCAGATAGCAGACATTTTAAAAAGATTTAAGACTTATCCGCCAAAAAAAAAATAAAAAAAGAATTATCCGCTTGATATTGGCACAGCAATTGACAGAATTGGGCAATGCAGTGGTCCTCAACGGGTGCACATTTGTCCCCCCCCCTCCCAGGGACATTTGGCAATGTCTGGAGACACTTTTGGTTGTCAAAGCTGGGGAAGGTATCTCTGGGTAGAGGCCAAGGATGCTGTTAAACATCTTACAATACAGAGGACAACACTTCACAGCAAAGAATTATCCAAACCAAAATGTAAATAGTCCCAATGTTGAAAAATCCTAGAATAAAAAGAGAGTCTAGAAACAGATTAATTAAAATATAGGAATTTGAATAAAATATTCAATTTTTTTTAAATAAGGGAAAAAATTGGCAAATTTGCCTTCGTCAAATCCAAATAGTCATGAAATAAAAATAAGACAGGGGAGCCTGGGTAGCTCAGTCATTTAAGTGTCCAACTCTTGATTTCAGCTCAGATCATGATCTCAGGGTCATGGGATGAGCCTGAGTGGGCCTCAGCACTCAGAGGGGAGCCTGAGATTAAGATTATCTCTCTCCCTCTGCCCGTCCCTGCCCCACTCCCTCTCTCTCCCGCTCTCTCTCTCTCTCTCAAAAAAAAAAAAGAGGAAGAAGAAGAAGACAAAAGACATCATACCTAACGTTACAAAACAAGTGATGGACTGCAAAGATATTATAAACATAAAGTTAAATACACACATAGAGACAATGCTCATTATTCACAGAGCTGATATTTGCAGATTTGTCTACTTGCTAAAATTTATCTGTAACCTCAAAATCAATACTTGCAGTGCTTTTGAGGTCATTTGTGGATGTGGACATGTGCAGAGCAGCAAAAAATTCGAGTTACCCTATCACACACATTCCCAGCTGAGGTTAAACAAGTCTACACTCTGCCTTCTTGTTTTCAACTCTCATACTGTAAACAAGAGTCTATTTAGTGTCATGTTTTTTGCATTTTTGTGATTCTTGTTAACCTCACTGTTTAAAGTGGCCCCCAAATGTAGTGCTGAAGTATTCTTTACTATCCCTAAGCATAAGGACGCTGTGATGTGCCCTGTGGAGAAAATACACGTGTTAGATCAACTTTGTTCAGGTATGAGTTATAGTGCTGTTGGTCACGAGTTCAATGTTAATGAGTCAATAATATATATTAAACAATGTGTCTTCAAACGAAACACACAAAAAATAAATTTATGTATTGGTCAGTTGACGAAACTGTTGTGACCAGAGGGTCGCAGGAACCTAATCTTGTATTTCCCTAGGGGCAATGATTCAGCATTTGTTAATTCAGTGTTTGGGGTGACTTTATAGAATATAACTACTGTGAATAATAAGAATCAACTATATATAAAATAGAGATGAGGCTGATATCCAGAATATATAGGCACATCTTTAAACAAATGAGGAAAATGTCATTTACAAAAAAAAGAAATACAGATGCTCAGTACACATGAAAAGAAGCTGCTGGGCCCTACTAATAATGAGAAGAACGTGAGGCACCTGGGTGGCTCAGTCATTTAAGTGTCCGACTCTTGATTTCTGCTCAGGTCATGATCTCAGCGTTGTGAGATTGAGCCCTGTGTTGGGCTCTGTGCCAGGTGTGGAGCCTGCTTAAGATTCTCTCTCTCCTTCTCCCTCTGCCCCCCCAGTAAAGAAAGAACGCAATTTAAGAATGATGTAACTTTTTGGGGTGCCTGGGTGGCTCAGTCGTTAAGCGTCTGCCTTTGGCTTAGGGCGTGATCCCAGAGTCCTGGGATCGAGCCCCGCATCAGGCTCCCTGCTCCACTGGAGCCTGCTTCTTCCTCTCCCACTCCCCCTGCTTGTGTTTCCTCTCTCGCTGGTTGTCTCTCTCTGTCAGATAAATAAATGAAATCTTAAAAAGAAAAAAAAGAATGATGTGACTTTTTAATTTTTTAAAGATTTATTTGAGAGAGAGAGGACGATTTATTTATTTATTTGGGAGAGACTGAGAGAGAGAATGTGCACAAGTAGGGAGGGACAGCGGGAGAGGGAGAGAATCCTCTACCGGACCCCCTGCCGAGAGCTCCTCAGCGGGCTCCATCTCACAACCCTGAGACCATGACCTGAGCAGAAAGAGTTGGATGCTTAACTGACTGAGCCACCCAGGCGCCCCAATTATATAACTTTTTAAACAATTGTTTTTTTAAAGATTTTGTTTATTTATTTGACAGAGAGAGACAGCCAGCGAGAGAGGGAACACAGCAGGGGGAGTGGGAGAGGAAGAAGCAGGCTCCCAGCGGAAGAGCCTGATGTGGGGCTCCATCCCATAACGCCGGGATCACACCCTGAGCCGAAGGCAGATGTTTAACGACTGAGCCACCCAGGCGCCCCTAAACATTTTTTTTAAACAACTTTTTTTAAACAATCACATTGATGGGGTGCCTGGCTGGCTCAGTCAGAGGAGCATGCAACTCTTGATCTTGGGGTCCTGAATTCAAGCCCCATGTTGGGGGTAGAGATTACTAAAAAAAATTAATTAAAAAAATCAATTACATTGGCAAAAGTCCAAAAATGGATCATATTAATAGTGAGAAATTTGGGTGTTAGGAGTTGATACTGTCATATGCTACCAGTAAGAGTATAAATTGGTACAACTACTTTGTGGACCAATTTGGCAATATCTATTTAAACTAAAAATATCTATACCCTGTACTCCATAATTCCACTTCTAATTATCTGCCTTAGAGAAAGAGTTGCACTAGGGGAGAACTTGTAAAGAAAGATCCATGATAGCTTGTCATAGTCGAAACAAACTAAATGTCCACCAGTAGAGGATTTATGAAATATGATATCACAGTTAAAAAGAATGGACTAATTCTAAATAGACCATCTCATTTGCTCTTCACAATAACTGGGCAGAGTATAGATCTTATTACTGTGCATTTTACAGGTGAGGACTTTACAGACAGGGACCCAAAGTCACCTAGCGAATGAGTGACAGAGCCAAGTCAGTCTCCCCCCTCCTTCGTCTCCGTATCCCTGTGTTGTGAAAGGGAAATCCTCACCGTGGGCCAGAAACTGAAACTATCTCATCTCATTTTCCCAACTCTCCTGGTGTGGTAGATATTATCGCCCCCCGTTTTACAGATGTAAAATCCAGGTGTCAGGGAGGTTAGATGACTTGCCCAAGGGTTTACAGCTTGTAAATCGTGGAACTAGAATTCAAATACATGTGTCTTTTTATGTCTCCAAAGTCCTGTTCTTTCTGTGTCACCAGGCCAGGTCTGTGGGGTACTCCTCTTGTGTCCTGCTCCCCTCCCCTCTCCCCATGTTATCCCCCTTAGCCTTTCCGACTCAAAGGAATAAAGTTCATGCCTTGGCCTTGTGAATGAAAGCCACCCTCCTACTCTCACTGCTCAGCCACCAGCTGGATTATTCGGTCTCTAGGGTTTAGGACAGCTTGTGTTGCTTTTTGCTTCTTATTTTTAAGATGGAAAATGCATTTCCTGATCTTTTACTAAGTGATAGCTTTCAGCTCTTTGGGCCTTTTGCCCAAACTCAGCTCTTAGTTCCTCCCCTTCATTAAGTGCTGTGCTCTCCTTCCTCCGAACTCACAGCTTCTACCAGGAGCCTCCTGTCCCTCCTGCATTTGAGACAGTTTACAGGCCCACTATCTTACATTCATCAGAGCTTTACCTTCACAAAAATGTTTCATTTCTGTCTCCCTCTCGAGTAGGACACGTGCAGAGATCATTAGCCCCATTGTACAGCAGAGGAAACCAAGGGTTAGCCAAGGGAAGTGAATTAGCCAAGTCCCCACAGCTAGTGAGCTTGTGTTGCTGAGGAATCAACCCCGATCTCCCAGATTCTAAACCCTACAATCATTGCGCTGTATCTTGGGGCCATGATATCCTACTATGGGGACAAGGGCAGTGTGAGGAGTACTTATTAAGAGCAGAGTGGAAATGGACCCAAATTTCTGAAAATAGGTGCCTGCTGCCCAGGCATTCTGTACTATCCCACCACTCCCACCCCAACCCCATCCCCCAAACTCAGGATGCAACAAAGACCATAACTTTCTTACTCTGGTACTCTGGTACTCTGGTACCAGGAACTAGCTTGATCAGAAGGGTGACTGAGTTCCTACCATTGTGTTAGCTGCTATACTTTAAACACCTTACCCCATTTAACCTGCTCTGCGACTCAGCCAGGGGGCGATTATCAACACTATTTTGCAGATGAGGTGAATGAAGTAAGGGTAGAGGTGATATTTCCAACCTAGACACATTTAATAAGAGAAAAAAAAAAAACAGGGAAAATGATAAACAAGAGTTCAGTTCTCCCTCTAAAAGGTGTTGGTGGGAGGTCCCTAATCACCCATTCTCACCATCCATCAGCTTGGCGTTTTCATGAAGTTAAACATACACTTACTATATGTATTAGCTCCCTATGGCTGCTGTAACAAATTTCCACAAACTTGGTGGCTTAACATAACAGAAATGCATTATCTCACATTTCCAGGGGCCACAAATCCAAAATCAGTCTCACTGGGTTGAAATCAAAGGCTCCAGGGGAGAATCTCTTCCTTGCCTTGTCCAGTTTCTGGTGACTGCCAGCGTCCCTTTGCTCCTAGCAATCTCTACATGTGTCTTTACATCACTCCGTGTGTGTCCATCTCCCTCTGCCTTTCTCTTGTAAAGGCAGTTGTGATGGCATTTAGGACCCACCCAGATAATTCAGGATAAGCTCCTTATCTCAAAATCCTTAATTTGGGGCGCCTGGGTGGCTCTTGCAGTTAAGTGTCTGCCTTTGGCTCAGGTCATGATCCCAGGATCCTGGGATTGAGCCCC
>NC_048219.1:27699904-27725559 GCF_002007445.2 Ailuropoda melanoleuca
CCCCGCCGCAGCTCTCCCTGCTTGTGCTCTCCCCCCACCCTCTGTCAAATAGGTAAATAAAATCTTTAGGGGAAAAAAAAACCCTTAATTTAATTACATCTGCAAAATTTTACCATATAGGGTAACATTCACAGGTTCCAGAGATTAGGACCTTATATCTGGGGGCTACCATTCGGCCCACTATACCATACAAATTAGCAATTACACTCCTACGTATTTATCCTAGAGAAATGAAAATGTATGTCTGCACAATACCTATACATGTATGTTCATAGCAGCTTTATTTGTAATTGACAAAAACTGGAAACAACCCAAAAGTCCTTCAATGAACAGATTGTGTTCAATGGAATATATGCAGCCATAAAAAGGAATGCACTATTGATACACACAACAACTTAAATGGATTTCAGGCGTGTTATATAGAGTGAAAAAAAGCCAATCTTAAAAGATTGTATACTATATAGTTCCGTTTATATCACACTTCTGGTATGACAAAATTATAGTAATGGAGAACGGGTTAGTGGTTACCAGGAGTTAGGTTTAGGATGAAGGTCCGAGTATAAAGAGGAAGCATGAGGAAGTTTCTTTGTGGTGCTGGAAGACTCTTTATCCTGACTGGGGCAGTGATTATGTAAATCTATATATGTGATAAACCTTGATAGTACCATACACCAAAAAAAGAGTACATATAAAAACTGGTAGAAATTGAAGAGGATTTGTAGTTTAGTTAATCTGTCAGTCTCCTAGTTTTGAAGTTATTCTATGGTTATTTAAGATGTTATCATTAGGGAAAGCTAGGTGAAGGGTAAGTGTACTATTTTTGTAACTTCTTATGAGTCTTCAATTATTTAAAAATAGAAAGTTCAAAACAAACAAGAAAAAAGGAAATTTATTGGCTTTGTAGGTGAGAAGTCTAAAAGTAAGGTGGGCTTTCTGCATGGTTTGAATAGAAGTTCACTATGTGGTCAGGCTTGTGGCTCCATCCTTTAAAATTTTTTCAACTCTACCCTCTATTTTGAGTTGGCTTACTCCTCAGGCTGACTTTTCTTATGGTAGAAAGTTGGCTACCAGCAGTCCCTGGGCTTGGAACGGGATTATCTGATTGGCTGAGATTAGCCAGGCCCCACTCCTAGAGCTGGGATGGGCCAATACCACCCAAATATAATTGCTATTACCGGATGGGAAGAGGTGGAAGGAATGTTAGGTAGCCAACTCTAATGTCCAATATAACTTCCTTCTTAAAATTCACTCTTCCCCTGGTTTCAGAGGCATCATTCTTCCTGCGTATCCCCCATCAATGGGTCTTAAAGCAAAGGAGTTTTCTAGACAGAGAAGGTATAATATGTCATTCTGGTCAGAAGAAACAGCACAAGCAAAAAATCAGAGATGAAAAGGAATGGAGCTATTTATGGCACAATGAAAACCTTGGTGTCACAAACATAGAGTTCTTAAGGGAAGAGTGATAGAATGAAGCCAAAGAGAAGGAATAGGGCCAGTATGTGAAGAGCCTTGAATGCCACCCCAAGGGTGACAGGTAATGGGAAGACACTGAAGGCTTTTGAGAAAGAACAGTACATGTACTCACTTGACTTTAGAAAGCTCTCTCTGGCTACAGCTGGAGGGTAGACTGAAGGAGCCCCAACTAGAGGCTGTTCCAGTGGTCTGGGAGGAAGAAGATGAAAGCCTGACCGAGGGTGGTGGCCTTGAAGATGTAGAGAAATGGGTGACTATGGAAGACGGTAATTGGTGGAAAGAGCGGGACTTGGTGACTCACATTTCTGACTTGAACACTTGATGTGCTTTTTTTTTTTTTTAAGATTTTATTTTAAAGTAATCTCTACATCTAACATGGGGCTTGAACCCACAACTCTGAGAGGAAGAGTCACACGCTCCACCAACTGAGCCAGCCAGGTACCCCTGAACGCTTGATACACATTTTATCCAAAAAGGCAGGAATGTTCAATTTTATCAAATGTTCCTGATAAATCAAGGAACATAAGGATTTGTAAGTGACTGTGGGATTTAGTGACAAAACATTTTGAGGTATGCTGGGAGCAGAAACCAAGTAAATTTCGGCAGAATAAGTCATGAACAGGAAGTGGGGAACACTAAGGCCAAGTTAGCCTCCTTTCAAGCTCATGTACAAGAGGAGGAGGGGATAAATCAGTAGGTGAAGAGTGGAATCTGTTCTTAAAGAAGAGAATAATGTATGTTTTAAATTTTTCCAGCACTTCTCTGAATGCTAGCTGTGTAATCAGCCTGTACCCTCACCTATAAAATGAGTTTTTAATAGTACCTACCTCATGGGTTTATGATCAAGGTCAAGTCTTCATTTTTTCCTGACAATTGTTTATTGTCTGTCTCCCCCACTAGACTCTAAGTTCATTAGCTCCTAGTGAATGATGTAGTATGTTGTTAATAAATATTTATTAAGCAAATGATGCATTTAAGGCTGAGCTCAGTCCTGCCCAAGGTAAGCGTCAGGAAAGTTAGCCAGGGCGTGTGTGAGACTGTTGGGGAGGAAGGTTTATAAGAGGAATGCCTTCCGCTTGCTGTTTTCCAGACGCCAAGGAGGAGGCGCCCCCTGACTGCCAAGGTGGAAATGCAGGCAATTCGATGGACGTGCCAGGAGTGAGCATTCTTGGGCAGAATCACCCCTTCCTGAACCCACGGCTAGACTACAACGAGGAGCAGGCTGTGGACCCCAAACGCCTGCTCCAGCACTGCTTCATGGCCACAGTGACTGCCAGTGACATCCCAGGCAGCCCTCAGGAGGTCCCTGTCCCAAAACTAGACCCATGTGGACCAACCCCATAAACATCCAATAAATGTCTCTGCACCATCCTTTTCTCGAGCCTCTTTCCCGTGAAAGGTGGGGGTGGGGATGATCAAAGGTACTTTGGAGACTGGTGGATAAATGAGGGCTTTCCCCAGTAAACCCACCCAGCTCTGCTTTGGACCCAGTTATACTGGTCTGCCTGGCCTACAGTTGACTCCTACTTCTCCTGCAGCTCTGCCATAAGGAACAGAAAGAGAAGCAGTGTAGAGTTTGGGGAGGGGGTTAAATTACTTAGTCCATGCAAAGTACTTAGAACAGTGTTGGCACATGGAAAGCACTCTGTGTCAGCTATCATCACCATCATCATCATCATTATTATTTTATTGTTAAGGAATCTTAGGGCAGGATGGCTGACTGCCACCCCTCTCCTGGCTGTTCTCTTCATCTTAACTTTGGCAGTTGCTTTAGGCTTTGCCTTGGAAGTGCAAGGCAAGGACTGAGGAGACTCAGTGGCCACTGAAAGCAGCTCTCAACATTTCTGACAGTGATCTGACCTACTGCTGGATTTGACAACAGTGAAATGGCCACTCTTAGATATTTGTGCATGGGGCCTGAGCCAGCCAAGGGCACATGGTGGGGTGGCAAGGCAGGGTGTCACCTGCAGAAGTGGCCTAGGCTGGGAGTCGAGAGATTTTGGTTCTGGTCTTCATTTGTTGTCTTCTGTGTGTGTGTATAAGTGTGTGTGTGTGTACGCACCCACACGTGTATGCACATGCATATGTGCATGTGCGCATATATGTGTGTTTTATTTTCAGCGCTCTGAACCCAGCACCTTTGTCCACTTATCGTACATCCAGCAGTGTCTATTCTGTGCCAGGACTCGCATGGGTTACCAGAAACAACAGGGAATCAGCCAGAGCTGCTGCCCTCAAGGGGATCCCATGGAGGACAAGGAGAGCACATGAAAGGGAAGTGGGCCCAATGGTGGCCCCTCATGAAGTCTGAGCGAGGAATAAGTGATGTCTGAGCTGAATCATCAAAGATGAGTCAAAGTTCCCAGGTGAGAATGTCAGAAGACATTATGTTCAGAGTACAACCTGTTCCAAAACAGAGCCTAGCACAGCTCAGGAACTGCAAGTTATCTGTTTCTGTTGGAGAGAGAGCTTAGAGTACTTCCGTGTGTGTGTGGGGGGGGGGCACAAGTGGGTGACAGACGGGAGGTTTAGTCACTGATGTTCTGCATGACCTTTCACGGGACAGATCCTGTCTCTCTTAGTATTCCCATCAGTAAATTTCAATTTTTCTCTGAACTTCCTGTGCTGAGCCTTCCAGGAGGTTTCAAGGAAGAAGCCGATACTGCCCGTGCCTTTAGGCTGCTCATGCTCTGATAGGGAGACGTAATCTATAAATTCTGAAAACTCAGTTGGTCATCAGTGGCCTAAAGCAGTGGTTCTCAAGCATCAGACTGCATCAGAATCAGATGGAGGACTTGTTAAAACACGGATTGCTGGGCCCACCTCCTTCGCACCTTGGAGTGTCTGCATCTGTAGGTCTGGAGTAAGTCCCCTCAATTTTAACTAGTTCCAGGTGATGCTGATGCTGCTGGTCAGGGCCAGCTTTTTGAGCATGACTGGGCAGGAAGAACAAAGAGGACCCAGCTGGAGAGATTAAGAGGAAACCTCACACTGAGCAGGTTCCCTGAAGGTCTAGTAGAACTTCCCAGCAGGAGCCTGTGTAGATGGGGTGGGAATAGGTGGAAAACAGACGGCGTGTTGCCTTTGCTGATCTATACATCCCAGGCCCCAGAAAGCTCTTCCCATGCCCCATGTTTCAGGTTCTCCCATTTGAATTCAATCATTTCTTCAGAGCTGGCTCTCGCTGGGGTTGGCTTGTCTGAGTCTGGGGTCAGAAGCCAACTGCCCACCCTGTGAAGTGGGAGCCCCATTCACCAGTAGAGCAGGAAGGAAGCTGGGTGGGCTGACGCGAAGACAGAAATAGTCTGCGCTCACTGCTGCTCCCAAGCACACATCGACCGGCAATTATCTCTTGTAAATTGCTTTCCCGGTTACGTTCAGAACATGTGTGTGTGCCTGCCTGCCTGCCTGAGAACAAACACTCAGAAGGCACAGGGTGGAGGCGGCTAGCTGGGGAGTGGGCCCCAGACGGAGGGAAGCCCAAGTCTGAATCTTCAGCCAAGAATTAGGGAACTGTTGAATCTTAGACCTCGGGAATATTAGAACCCTGCACTCGCCCTTATAACACTTCTGCCAGTTCTCTCAAACATTCTTATTTGTTTATTCCTTCAACATTGACTGCCAATGATTCTTTGCCAGGATCTGGGCTAAATGAAGTCCTAGTCCCTGTCCTGAAGGAGCTCATGGCTATGGCATCTACAGGAGATCCCTAATACAGCTAAAGGCTAATTTAGGGAAGCTTCTTGGAGGAAGTGATGTCTGAATTAAGTCCTGAAGAACCCACTGACAGGTGAAAAGCGGTTTGTGATGCAAGATGGGGAACAGCGTTTAAAGCACAGAGAATAGCATACACAAAGGGCCAAGCTAGGAGAGAGCAGATGGTGATTCAATGGACAACAAGTAGTTCAGTTTGGGTGGACACTGGAGTCAAGGTGGGATGGTGAGAGAGGAAGCTGGAGGGGTATGTGGGCCAAGTCCTGAAGCCTTTGTCATATTGAGGGTCTCAGGCTTTATCCAGAGGGCAACAGAAGTGACTAGAAAGGGTTTAGAATGGGAAGGAACTCAGAACCTTATGTGATAGCTTGCTTTCATGTTCTTCATGACATTGAAATAAAATGTGTTCCCCAGGAGCTCTGCTTTGGGGGCCTACAGAACATCTGCTCCTTTGGTTCCTAAAACCTCAGAAGTCTGAAGGGCAGTGATGGCTCACGTGTCCACAAGAAATGGCTCAGGCCCTGGACTCTTATTAAGGGGGGGGGAGGCCATTCCATTGTTATTAATGACTGGTCTATGCCCTGTTAGCTCAGGGGCCAGAGCCTGGTACAACAAAGGCCCAGGCCATAGACCAGAGCCCAGAAGAGTGCTGTCCTTCACTCTGTCCCAGAGACCCAGGAGGCTCTCACGTGTACAGCACTGACAAGGGTATGAATTGCTCCTTGCATGCCTTCTCCATACCTCACAGGATCAAGACCACCCAGAGTGGATGGTCCACTCAGGGAGTGTTGACTGAGGACATTGTGTGGGCCCAGTACTGTGACAAGCCCTTTAGGAGAGAAGATGCAGCTCTGTCTGTCTTGGGGACTTACCATGAGGGATGAAAAGTAGGTTTGACCCACAAAACCCCTAGGGAGCAGTCAGAGAATTCAAAAGCAAATGCCAAGCTGTGGGTTAAGAGCCATTAGAGTTGCAGAGAGTTTATAACAAAAAAAAAAGAAAAAAAAGAAATAGCCTTGGAAGCCTTTATGGAGGAAATGGGGGTTGAATTTGACCTTGATGGATCATGGCAATATTTGAAGGGTCTCAGTGAGGTAGAGAAAGTGTTCTATAATGTCAACTTATATTTAAAGACAATACTACTTGTGGCTCCAAGGACTTCGGACAAGTAGATCATTCATCTCACCAGCCCTACCCCAGCCATAGTCATTCCACAAACATACACTTAATATCTTTAGTGTGCCAGACCTTGCTCTGAGCACGAGGAACAAAGTAATGAGTCAGTCAAAGTTCCTGTCCTTGATGAGCTCTCAGGCTGTTGGGGAAGACTGATAACTTAAAGAGACAGTTTCAATATAGTGCCGAAAGTGCTTTGTTCATTCACAGATTGAAAGATGGTTATACCAACCTTATACACAGTGTTATAATAGTGCAATGTAACTTTGCCACCCCTCAGTCAAGGGATGGAATGTATTTTCCCATCCTTTGTTTCTATGCTAACTTTGTGATTTGCTTTGAAAAACAGTAAGTGGCAGAAGTGACACTGTGCCACTTTTGAGTCTAGGCTTTAAGAGACTTTGCAGCTTCCTCTCTCAACTTCTTGGAATGCAGTGTTTTAAGCCATATGTTTGGGGGAGTTTGTTACATAGCAAGAGATTACTGATGCAGTTCTTTTCGTGTGTTTTGTTACAGTTGTGACCGAGTGTACATGTCTTCTCCATTTGCCTGAGAACTCCTCTATAGAGGAAAGAAACTGTGCTAAATATCTTCTGTTTGCCACTCCAGATCCACTTTCTGCCCTTCTCCACCTTGCTCTGTACCTTGAGAGGGTTACACAAAGAGACTACCTTGCACTCTGGAATCTGCTAGCGTCTGGCCAACTGGAGTCCCAGGAGAGTACATATTCTCCTAGCTTCCCTCCTGAAGGCTCACCACCGGGTGCATCTCTGGACCGAGGGATAGGATTCCTGTCAGATAGCCCTCACAACAGCTCTCTTTGTCCAGATTCTGGTAATTGCTCCCTCCCCTGCTCCTTTAGGCCTAAGGGTAGTAACCAATGCTCCAACATGACTTGTCCTAGAGTATTTCCCTATTCCTTGTCCCTATATTAAATAGTCCCTTTATTAAACTCTTCTCAAATTACCCAGTTTGAGAATGCCACCTATTTCCTTCTGACATCCTGAATGATAGCTTCTTATTCCTTATTCTATCAGCTGCCACCTAGCTCACAGTATATGCTCAATAAAAGCCATTTGGTGGAGGAATAAAGATTCCAAGAAATTTGCTGTTAAAGTTACACTTTGATCAGAAAGACTGGGGTCTGGATCCTGACCCTGTAGTTTTCTAGCTATATGGCCTTAGGCAAATTTCTTCACTTCTCCAGAAGAGTTTCGGTTTCCCTATGTGTTAAATTTGGGTAACAAATACCAACACTTCAGGATTGTTGCTCAGATTATAGATAATGTTTGTAAAATGTTTGGTTCACAGTAAATTATAAATATGACTTTGGTGAGAAGGTAGGAAGGATTTCACAGCCATTTGCTTGTTTCATTCTCGTTACATCACTATGAAGATCCGTATCCATCTATCTATCTATCTATCTATCTATCTATCTATCCATCTATCTATCTATTTTAGCAAACTAGGACCAGGAAAGGAAAACAACCTGTGGAAGGCCACACACTGAGCTGGAAGTAGTCAGAATTTGAATCCAGGTTTCTGACTCTTGGTTCAGTGTTCTTTTTTGCCATACCAGGTGAGGGGTGAGGAAGAGGCATGGCCTCGACACGCCTCTCCAATAAGCCAACCGGGAAAGAAAAATAAAGTGTCACCTCCTAGGAGAAGCCGGCAGGGGCCACCTGCCCCACCCTCTTCTTCAACAGAACTTTTTGAATTTTTCCAAGAAAAGGTCTTAGCCTGGCTGCCTACCTTATTGCCCTGCAGGAAACTTGAGAATGAAATCATCCTCCTGGAGATAGGATGAGGAAGCCCCAGCACATGAAAGCAGTACATTTAGTTGGGCAGCTCAAGGCACTGGAGTCTTCTCCCTCATCTATGCCCTGTTGAGCACCCCTTTCCCTTGCCTCAGGCTTCCTTCTCCAACACTCCAGTCCTCAGCGACTAAGCCCTTCTCTGAGCTAACCAATGCCTGCCACATAGTAGGTGCTCTTTAAACCTTTTGGAACCAAAGAATGAATGTGTCCGTCCGCATAAATAGTGGTTCCACAAACACCAATGTCCACCCTGTGCCTCCCCGTTTGTTGGGGTGGGGGATCCAGAGACAAATCAGACAATGCCCACCCCTCACATGATCCTCATCTTAGCATTCGCCATCTCCAGTGTCTTTGCTAATAGTTTCATTGAATACTGTCAGAACTCAAAGGGCTCTCAGAGACCTATTCCTTTCAACTGTCTCATTCTACAACTGAGGAAACCAAGGTGCAGAGAAACCACATTCTGGTACAGAGAAGGGCAGTGATTAGGAGTGAGGGCCGCGGGGCTCAGACGCCGGCCCTGCCCGTGACTTGCTGCCGTCTGACTGGGCCGTGTTCTCCCCGTCTGCAACAGGCGGCAGGAATCCTGCAACAGGGAGCGGGAATCCTGCAACAGGGAGCGGGAGTCACCGCACGGCCTGCGGGAGGGCAGTTCTAGTGCGGAGAGAGGAATCTCGGACGAGGCCTTTGTCCTGCGAGGAGGGAGCTTCCTTTGTGAAGCCTTCATTTTCAAAACCTCCAGCCCAGGGTTCCCAAACCCCGCCTTCTCTCCCGGCTGCCGTGTTACCATGGAGACCGTAAGCCCCTCGCAGCTCCCTGCTGTTCGGAACCCCTCCCCCTCTTCCTTCTCTCCCAGCTCTTTCTCCCACGGCTGCAGATCTCCCCCAGGGCCGATAAGCTCCCGAACTTCCCCAGGACGGGAATTATTATCCCCGTTTGAAATCGGGGAAAACGGAGACCCAGAGAAGGGGAGGGACCTGCCCCAGCTGCCCGCAGCCGGTTAGTGGCAGAATCCCAAACGCAGATTTCCTGAGCGAGACGCCCCTCGTCCTCACCACAACCACCCTTGTGGGGCGGCGCGCTGCTCCCCAGGAGGCTTATTGTTCCTTTTTTTCTTCTTTCCGCATTTTTTGGTAGTTTAACTTTTGTTCTAAGAAATTCAGAACAGGTTCTGACTAAACTCGGAGGGACTTGAAGTTCTGTCTTTACATTAGTGACTTCAAATCTATTCTTGGATTAAGTTGTTAAAGTCCTTTGTGAACTGAAATAGTGCTGCATGATAAAACCTGCCAAAAACCTATTGCAGAACGTACCCACCCTGATTATGCTGATGCAACAAAGATAATCACCTCTTAGGGCATTGCAATTTTCCAGAATGCATTAAGAAAAACAGTATAGGCCATGCAGAATTTAACACAACAAACCTCTGAGAATTTGGATACATTATGTATGCCAGATACTTAGAAGTGTTCCTATATCTATAAAAGACAAGGGTATCAAACCCTTGGCATATGGAAAATAGAATTTATCGTGCAAAGCTGGATTCCAGTCCCAACCTGCTCCTTTGGCTCTTCCGCACATTATGCAACCTGAGAGTGGAATACCAACCCCTTCTGTGTGATGGCTGTGCAGATGTGAAAGTACTTTGGAAGTTACGATAAGCTCAAAAGATGTTATTTATTGTTATTAAATGAAGGCTGGAGAAGGATCTCCTAATTTTTGCCCCAAGGGCCTTCCATTGTCAGATTGTTAGATTCTGAAGTTTTCTATGATTAACGTGTAATGCTAAAGGTCCAGATTCTAGAATCCTAAACCTGATTCTAATCCCAGAACCCTGTAAGTCTGACATTCTCTGATTCCATGCAAGTGTGAAGGCAAGGTCTGAAGGCCAGACAGGGTGAAGACCCAGGTCAGCATTCTAGGCCCCCAGGGAGGAGCAGCTGTCCCTGCTATCTGTCTGGGCTCACCCATGGAACCATAGCCGAATTCCCATCAGACCTGTCTTCAGCTCCTACCCTTCCTCCAACCAGCTTTCCTTAGGGCCTCATCACCTGTATTATCCATATTCATCACACATAGTCTCCCATTAGGTCCAATTAAATCACTTTGCCAACACTGCAGGAATCAAAACCTCCCTCAATTATTAGGCCCAACAGAGGAGGCCCCCATTTAGGATGACTCCACCTGTCATCCCCTCTTGCCCCATACTCCAAGCACCATCCCCCTATTCCCCCACACCCATTAGCATAGTAGTTTACAGGAGCATTCCTTTCTGCAGGTTCTGGTACATGGTGTTCCTCCCTGATGGCCTCACAGGCAGCTGCTGACTCACCCCGGGTCACAAATGCAGCAGGTATCCATGTATTCAGATGGGGCTGCTTCAGGAGCTGCAGCAGCATGGGTACATGTAAGCTTATATGTGTGGACACCACCAGGACACCAGCCCTGGGCTGCAGGCTTGAGACCTGGCTCCCGGGCCACTACAGTTAAGAGAGTTACATTGAGCTAATACCTTCCTCTCTGTCTAAAGAGAGTATTCTGGCCCTGTGGGCCTCACAGGGTGTTCTGAAGCTTCTGAACCAATGTATCAACAGTCAATTGTTCAGAACCGATGTGTTGTGATGTAAGGTGATATCTTAATACAATATACCGAATGCCGCTCATGGTCAGCCCCATACCAGCACCACCGCCTAGCTGTGTGACCTCAGGCCGAGGTCATTTTACTTTTCTGAAACTGTTTCTGCGTGTGTGCATGCGTGCGTGTGTGGTTTTTTGAGTGCTTAGTTTATGCTGGGCACTGTGTCTGGCATGCTACACGGTTTACTCTATACCAGTCAGGATTCTCAGTTGCAAACAATTGAAACCATCTCTGGCAAAACTAAGCAAAAAGGAACTTTACTGGAAGGCTGCTGGATGGCTCACTGAAATGATGAAGAGACTAGAGTGCCAGACAGAAATCAGGGGTAGCTGGGCACAGCCAAAGTCCTCCGCAGGAACTGTCTGCTTAGGACAGACTCCACTTCATGCTACACGGCCACGTGCTGCTCACCACCGCCCTGCTGGGCTCTTGTCCCCACTGCAGCCTCCTGACCTAATCTCTGTCCTCACCTCTCTGCCTAACTCCCACCGGACTCAAGGCCCAAGTGGGGGCATGGACCCAGCCCAGCCCAGACCCACATGGGTCAGGGGAAGAGTTGCTGCCCCCCTCAGCTTCCATATAGCCTGGAATTCCTCCAAATAGGCAAAGCGTCTGGATGCTAGGCAGCCATCCATGGTCAATGTCCACCAAAGCCTTCAGCAGTCTTGAGTCAGGGAATGTTACCTTTTACAGATGGAAAGACTGTGTCTCTGAAGGGTTTACTTACTGGTCAGCTGGTAGGTAAGTGGGTTCACTAACATTCACCTCACAGGAATGGAAGGAACAAATGGATGTAGGTAGTCAGTAAATATTAATTCCCTTCTCCCCCTAATAGCTCTTGCTGGGAATGTTTGCTCAGCCATGGGGAAGGCTTTCAAAGACTTGTTCACATTCTCTGTGACTCTGGAGCTGGCCCCTAACTTCCTGGCAATACCCACAACTGTGGTTTATACCGAGGGACTGACTCCTATGCAGACAGATCATTGTCACCATCGTCATCACGTTGCCTTTGGTTCATTGGAGTCTCACAAAACCTGTGAGTTAGGTATTATTTCAGTTTACCAAATGAGAACACAGGGCCTCAGAGAGGGTAAGTGACTGTTTCAAGCTCACAAAGCAAGTCAGAGCCCAAGTTATATGCAGGTCTCCTGTTTCCAGGGTCTGCTCTTCACATGGCCTCTATCTCAAAGGAGCAGGCTGAAAGCAGGACATTCAGGATTCAACATAGGCACAGAATGACATGGCTGGAAGAGGCCTCAGAGTTTTTGCATTCTTTCTCCCTTTTTACAGAAGGGAAAGCTGAGGCCTAGAGAGAGGAAGTGCCCTGCCCACCTTCACACAGCACTGTCTATGAAGCCTCTGTACAAGAGCCAGGTTTTGAATACAGCTCTCTTGCCTCCCAGTTTAGTGAGAATTGCCCACATGGCTACGGAGCTCATTTTAAACTTGATGTAACTAAGATGGACAGAGGGATGTAAATGGCCCACTTAGCTGTTGGGATGAGGGCCTGGCTTAGGTGTGGGCCCAGAAGGAAGGACACAGGAGCAGGATGGCTGAGAAGTAGGAGGTTTTGAACCTCCAGAAAATCCTGTTCCCTCATAATCAGGAAATGTCTTCAAACGTTAAGAGCCAATTATCTCATCCTGGTTGGAACGGATTGATACAGACTTAAATTTGTGGGTTATTAGAATGGTTGGGAGGAGGGATCTGAAGGCAATTAGATTAGACCCAGACAGATCAAACTCGTGTGGCCCAAAGAACTGGACAGTCTGTGATCCTTAGTACCTTCATCTGAGGCCCACACCCAGATACTGGGGAATTTCCATGTGCTTTGGCCCTTGAGGCAGCCTTCCTACCACACAGATACCCCCTCCTACCCTCCTGACTCCTTCCAAAGTCAGCTCAGATAGCATTCCTCTAGGATAATTTTTTTATTTTTATGCTGGGTTGGGACCTACCCTAGTCTCCCACAGCCCCTACACCTTTCCTATGTATGTCATATCTGTGACCACACTGGGTTGTCATTGCCTGTGTACTTGTCTCCTCCATTATAGACTGTTAACTCCAGGGTATGGAAAAGTCTGCTGCAGAGAGGCCTCAGCAAAGGTTAGCTTACTGAGTGAGGGGATGGAGAAGAGGAGGAGAGAACGCCCAGGAACCCAGTCCTTACCCCATTTCCTCCTCTATTCCCACTGTAAACTCCAGGCTGAGGGACATCAGTCTCTGTCCCATCCTAATTCCTGGATTTAGCCTCCGGATCCAGTTTCTTTGATAATGAAGCCTCAACTCTCTCCCAACTAACTCTGACCTGGCTTCCCCTGCTCCTGACCAAAGACAAGGATCCTGAGTTGCCTTCAGTCTAATGGCCCCAGAAAGTGATATCCAGTCCTGAGATCCCTGCAGGTAGCTTTCTGGCCAGTAGCTTAGCCAGGCTACCCAAGAAGACAGGACCGGAAGAAAGGACAACAGGAGCCACAGGCTGGCATGCCCTCTGAGAAGGCCCAGACACAGGCACTGAGGACACAGAAGAGAACAAGGTAGTCTACTGGGGTCTTGAATGTGAAAGGTATTTGAGACATATCTCAAAAGAAAGTGGACAAATGCAGAAAGGAAAAGGCGTCACAGTGTGAAGGTGACAGAAACCCATGAGCCAGCCAGGTGTCCATAAATGAGAAGCTCTAGCAGCCATCTGGGTCTTTCCTGGGCCTTTACAGGGCACTAAGCTAGGGGATACAGGAGTTAGAGTCTGAATCAGAGGCCCAACACTGAGGTAAAACTAAGCAAGGAGGATGCCAGGACATGTAGAAGGAGGTGTTTTAGGGACCCGGTTCCATCAACATTCCAGAACATACTAATATTCTAACACACTCACTTTCCAGCACGCCACATTCTGTCACCTTGCCATTTCATTATGGGTGACATTCCACCCCTGCAACATTCCTCTCTCTGCCATTCCAGTGTTCTGCCCCACCAACATTCCTCCTTACCACCACTCCAACATTCTCAAATACCAGCACTACAATGGGAACTTCCAACCTTCCAACTTCCTTCTACTAAAAGCATTTATTTGTTTCTTGGTTCACTTATACCAATGACTCTTAATATTTGGGAGAACACAAATTAAGAAATTATTAAAATCTCTGGCTCCTTCTTGTCCAGGAAAAAAAAATATATATATATATAAATTTTGCATGTCATTTCAGATTTTCAGTGACCCTCAGCAGGGTCCATGAACTCTAAGGTAAGAACTTTAATTTTACCCTGCCTTAATCCAGAAAGACATTTAAAATAAAACAAGATCTAAGTTTAAGATGGGATAAGATTGAAGAAAAAAAAAAACATGGTAGGGACAAAGTGAAGCCTGGGATGATGCAAAAAGTGCAGAACATAGTGACCTACACAGCTAAATTTGTATCCCACATATTTAGCCCAAGACTTCCAGCAGCCAAGGCAAAAAGAGAAACCTGTTCACTTACACAGTGCAGTGTTCATGAGATAAAAACAAACCACTAACTCTTTAGGGGACATACAACTATTCTTGGTATGAAGACCAGACAAGAATTTCTCCTGAGATCCTCATAAAGAATGATGTAATGGACCATGGCCTCAATAGAGCTCCCTCACAATAGACCCAGAGATGTGTTCTGTAGTATAATGACCAATTTGTGTCAGTTGGCCTGACAATTTTCTCAGTTTTTGTTTTTGTTTTTTTTAAGATTTTTAAATTTTAGGGCACCTGGATGGCTCAGTTGGTTAAGGGTCTGCCTTCAGCTCAGGTCATGACCCCGGGGTCCTGGGATTGAGCCCCACAGTCATGTTCCCTGATCAGTGGGGAGTCTGCTTCTCCCTCTCCCTCTGCCCCTCTCCCTGCTTGTGCTCTCTTGTGTTCTCTCTCCCAAATAAATAAATCTTATAAAATTTTTTTTAAAACTCAAAACTGATTTATTTTGAAAAATATTTTATTTATTTCTTTATTTGACGGGGGGTCAGGCAGAGGGAGAGGGAGAAGCAGGCTCCTCGCTGAGCAGTGAGCCCGATGTGGGGCTCGATCCCAGGACTCTGGGATCATGACCTGAGCCGAAGGCAGATGCTTAACCAACTGAGCCACCCAGGTGCCTCAAGGTTTATTTACTTTAGAAAGAGAGACAGAGACGGGGGGGAGGGGGGAGGCAGAGAGAGAGGGAGAGAGAATCTCAACCAGACTCCCTGAACGCAGAGCCCGAAATGCGGCTTGATCCCAGGACCCCATGATCATGACCTGAGCCAAAATCAAAAGTCGGATGTTCAACCAGCTGAGCCACCCAGGCTCCCTAACACTTTCTCAGTTTTAACACTTGTGTCCCATGAGTCCCTTTGGTCCCAAATTGAGATGGTTGACCACCTTGTTTGTGAGTTATAGTTCAGTCAAATCTTACCTCGGGTAAGATTCTAAGGTATCATGTATAATGAAAATATCCTTGGAAATCCTTTCAATCATTCAACATGTAAAGTACAGAACCATCTCTCAATAGCACAGCCAATTTTTCCTCTAGTAATAGAACAGACTGGTGTTCCTTTGATGGTATATCTGAAGAGACTGGCTTGCCTTAAACACTAGAATCATACTCAGTGTGGCAAAATGCGTACACACTGAGGGTTTTATGAGGCAGGTAGGAACTGATACCAATGGAAGGAACAGCAGATTTACTTCTCCCATAACACACATATTCTGGGGAATATCCTGAGTGAGTGAAATAATATTTAATATATTATTGATCTTTCTCTTCCCATCTGTCTCTTTTTATTCACAGCAAGTAAAATTGAATTTCTGTAAGTTAAAAAAAAATATATAGTACCTATCTCATAGGGTTGTTGTGAGAATTAAGAGTTAATATTTATAAAGCACTTGAAAGAACACCTGGTACAGAGTATTTGCTCTCATTGTTGTTAAATATGGATATGCTAGCAGTCCACTGCCTGTCCTACAGCAATCCTGGGTATAAGTTGATGGCAATCTGGGAAAGATATTCTGTGACAGGGACAAGGTTTAGGACCCCAGCCCTCTGCAGTTCCAACTTCATGAAGGGATACTTTCTAAACTAGAGTTGCTGAGGGACTGCCTGCCTTTAGACAGTTCTCCCCAAGCTGGATCTCAGTCCGAGGTCTTAGGTGTGAGTGGCTGTGAAGACACCCTGGTGAGGGTTTTGCCTCTCTTAGTCCACTCCTTGACTTGGAAGATCCCCAAACACCAGCTAGAGAATAATAGCTCACCGAGCTCCCTCGGTGTCCAGATTACACACCCCTCCCATGCAGTCTGTGCTGGTCTTGGCGGGTAGCCCAGGCTAGCTGGGGTCTGTTCAGAGGCCTGGCATGAGTACTGAGCTGTCTGCCACACAGATCAATGAACTACCTAATGTGAAAACACTCTGTACACTGTGAAGTGCTGTGCAGGTGTGAGAGACCAGGATTAGTATACGGTGGTGCTGAGTTCGGAGTCCAGAGAGATGCTGAGACTGGAGCTTGGGCAGTGACCACAGGATGAAGGGAGAGAGCAAACAGGCAATTATTTCAGAAGGCCTGGAGTGAGACACACTTGATACTTAATTATGCCAAGGCCAGCAATCGGTAAGAAATCCCACGCAGCTGGTTTCCTGAATCCTTCTCCAGGCAGAGCGCACATTTCCCTGAGAATCTCAGAGAGGAAAGTAATAAGAATTACTTGATTAGTTTACCAAATACTCATCAGATGCCTACTCTGGTCTATGTACTGGGCATAATGGTCATGATGTCTGACCTAATTCCTAAGGTGGGATCGCCTTGAAACTTCCTTGACTGTTAGCCGCATCCCAGCTCCACCACTTACTGACTCTGAGATCAGCAAGTCACTTACATCTTCTAAGGCTCAGTTTATGTTACCTGTTAAATGAAAATAATGTTAAATAATACCTACATCGTAGGATTGTCCTGATGATTAAATAAAACAGTAACAAACACATAACGGTGCTTAGCATATGTCTGACACTGTTTTAAGTGTTTTTCATATGTAAACTTGTTTAATAAAAATAACCCCAGGAGGTAGGTACTATTCTTATCCCTGTTTTCCAGTTGATGAAAGGAAGCACAGAGAGGCCAAGTAATTTGCCCCAGATCATACAGCTAATCAGTGGTGGAGCCAGGACTGAACCCAAGCAGTATGCTTCCTGACCACTCTACTAGCCTTCGTTTCTTTTTTTTAAATAAGCTCTATGCCCAGTGTGGGGCTTGAACTCATCACTCCAAGATCAAAAGTCACATGCTCTACTGACTGAGGCAGCCAAGAGCCCCTATCCTTCATATTTCCAATGACATGCTAAGCATAACTCCTTGCCCACAGTAAGCACCCAGGTGATGTTAACTACAATTATGAGTATATTTTAACAGCTTTATTGAGGTATATTTTACACATTATGATTATGTTTTGACTATAAGGAAAGACTTTCTCACACTGAGCTGAAATCCGCACCAGATCATCCCCCTCTTCTGTGAGTTCCAGTTTACCCCAGAATCTCCTGAAAGCCTGTGTTCTCCCTTGCCCCATTCCAGTCTTTTAGAGATTTTCAGCCACAGGCCAGACCTACAGAGGCTTGATCTGGCCTTTTTCCTGTCTGTTGGTGACTCAGCCATTGGTCCACAGGAATCGACAAGCCTCTGACAAGTCCCAGGACCACTGTAGGTCAGGGGATGCTGCCTCCCACCTCAGAGCACAGAACCTACATCAAGAAACCACATAACCGGTAGGACCCAGTGAAATGAAAATGAAAATGCAGGTTCCTTGTTAAGAAATTATTAAGAATTTTAAGGCTGTAACAGTGGAGCATTAAACCAGGCGTGGGGCTCTATGAAAACATGCAGGTGACGCATGCAGGAAGCCAGCCTGAGCAGCACCCTCTCTGGCTCTTCACCACCCACACCACCTTCAGTCCCTCCAGCCCCTTAGAAGACCTGAGAGGCTGAGCCTGGAAAGCTCCGGGCATACCTGAGAAACATAGGAAGCATTTGGCTCCAGAAGAGTTAAAGCCCACTTGGGCTCTGGAGTCCATCAATTAGCTCTAAGTCTACCTCGAACCTCCCTGGCTATAAGAGAGTCAGTCTGCCCACTTCCCCCCCAGCTCCCTTTGTTGGAGGCAGCCTTATGGGTTTAGTGGATGGTAGTACAAATACCAGATTAGGATCTGGGGACCTATCATTGTGTTGCTGTGCAACTGGAGGAATTTCACGTCCTCTCTGGTCTCAGTTTTCCCGTCTATTAAAGCGAAATGGTTGAATTCAGTATCAAATTATTCTTTCACTGAGCACTGAGCAGACATGTTCACACTGTGATGATCCTATCATTAAACTGAGCACTTATTATTCTCGAGACACCATCATACCATTGTACATTCCTTGGTTTGATCCTCATGACAATCTAAGGAGATATTTTTCAGAACTCAAGAATTTAAACTTGACAGGGGTAGTGATGTTTGTCTTTTTTTCCCCCTCATGATGTATCCCCAACTGCTAGAATGATGCCTGGCACATAGCAGGTGTTCAAAAGCCATTTGTGGAACAAATGAATGAGGAAACAGTCCAGAGAGGCAGTGATGTGATTTGTCCAGGGTCTCATAGTTAGAAAATACCACAGTCAGGATTCTAATCCACATCTGCCTGGCTCCAAAGTCTATGCTTATGCTTTTCCACCTGCCATATGGGTGAGTCTCGTTTTATAGATGAGGGAAAGAGGCTCACACAAATGGAGCTCCTCTCCATTATCTCTACTGCCTCTCTGATCTTGTGGTTCTAAGTGCCTCCCCACCCCCCCACCCCCGCTGCAGTAATATCACTTTGAAAGCTAATGCAATTTGCCACCTCTGCCCAAGATTCTTCTCAGGCCTAAGAATATTCTCTCTTCACAAAAGCAGGGTCGCTGGCATAGGCAGCTCAGGTCCAAATCCTGCTCTGCTACATACTGCTGTGATTTTGGGCAATTTCTCAATATCTCTGAGCCCCCAATTTCCTCATCTGTAAAATGGGTTCCATACTTCCTAGACATCCCTAGATGTCCCCTCCTCCAGGAGGTGCCCTGCACACAGCGGGCCCTTAATGAATGTCGCTGTAATTACTCTAGCCCAGAGCAGCTTTACGGTCAAACTGGCAGCCACTGATAACTGCCGTCTGCTGGGGCCTCCTAGAACCTGACTGGAGGCCACTGGTTCAGGGAAAGTAGGGTCAGCTGCTATTCTTGGAGCTGATGGAATTCAGCCGGTTTCAAGTTCCCTCAGAAAGCCCTGGCCCAGGCAGTTCGGCTGGTTATGTGAGCAGTGAGATCTGACCTCAGCATGTTCTCCTGGGCTCTCTACATGGCCCAGACTGGAGAGAACCTTGGGGCACAGAGCATGCTGCACGGAGACCACGTCCTCCTGAAGCTGACCTCAGCCTTCTAACTCTTGTTCATCAGCATCTATTTGGCACCCAGAAAAGCCCTGGATGCTGTTTTGGGATCTCCCAGAGATTGCAGAGAGTTTTCAACCTCTGGATGACAGGCAGCCTCGGGAAGTGGCAAAAGGGGTCAGGAGACAAGCAGGACTCCAGTTTAATCCGAGCTGCACTCCTCTCTAGGTCTGTCTTTTTACATGTTACTTTGTCTATCTGAGCCTCAGTTTCTTTGCCTGACAGCTCCTCACAGGGCTGCTGAGAGGATTACAGCATCTGGCACATAGTAGACGTGAGCTCCTAAGTGACAGAGAACCTGTCACATTCAACTCCTGCTCAGTGTTGGCTGAATGGGTAACAAATTATGGAGGACACTGAATGGAAGTGCCTTATTGGGCTCCCATCTTTCACCACACTCACCCCTGACCCCAATCCTCATGTAGAATCAGTTTCCCCTGCATCAGCCCTGACAGGTAGGCATCTCATATTGGCTTGCATATCCTTGTGATAGGAAGCTCACCTTTTCCTAAGGCTTCCTTCCATCCATTGGGTCTAGTTCTGAGGTCTGTCTCCTTGCAGCTTCCATCCATCAGGCCTAGCTTTGCTCTTTGGAGCTGTACAGAACAAGCCTGGCTTTGCTTCCAGAAGATAGTCCTCCAGTGATTTATTACACAATTACAATGTGCCAGGCATTAAACTAGGCATCTCTCTTACTTTATCTCATTTAATCCTTCAACCTTCACATTAGTCCTGAAAAGTAAACATTATCCCTACTTCGGTGATAAGGAAAATGAGGCTCAGAGAGGTAGCATAACATATTTGTTTGTGGCAGAGAAATGATTTAAACCCAGATCCTTCTCCAAAATGTTTCCTTTTCAGTGTTCAATGGATCCCCTGGAAGATAGAATTTGTATCCCAGAATCCCTTCGCTTTCCTTTAGTAAAGATTTTTGACGCACCTTATCGGTACCAGATCTTGACTAAGCACTGGGAACAGAGATCAGTCAAGACATAACCCGTACCCTTGAGGCACTTACAGCCTGTCCCAAACCCACTGAAAAAAACCAAGAAGTATAAGCATTGTCAGAGCACCACAGACCCTGGGGATCAAGGAGGGTTTCCCGGAGAAAGTGACCTTTGGGCTGAGCGTTGAAGGACTATTAGGAATTGGCTACGCTTGTGTCCAGGAGGGCAAGAAAGCAGATGTTTTGGTGGAGATGCTGTATAAAAAGCTGTAGCTGTGGAGCCCAGACTGCAGACGGTCGTGGTGCCAAACGGAGATACGACTACGAACCACGTGAGTGGATCATCTGCTTTAGTATGTGCAAAAATCTCCCGGGGTTTGCTTATTTAAAATCCAGATTTTTGGGGTGCCTGGGTCACTCAGGCGATTAGGCGTCTGCCTCTTGATTTTGACTCAGGTCGTGATCTTGGGGTTGTGGGATGGAGCCCATTTTTGGGCTCCACGCTCAGCAGGCGTCTGCTTGGGATTCTGTCTGCCTCTCCCGCTGGTGCTCTCTCTCTCTAAAATAAATAAACCTTAAAAAAATAAAATAAAGGGGTGCCTGGGTGGTTCAGTCGGTTAAGCATCTGCCTTCAGCTCAGGTCATGATCCCGGGGTCCTGGGATCAAGCCCTGCATCAGGTTCCCTACTCAGTGTGGAGTCGGCTTCTCCCTCTCTCCCTTTCCCTCCGTGTGCTTGCTCTCTAATAAGTCAATAACTAAATCCTTAAAAAAATAATAAAATAAAATAAAACTAAATTTAAAAAAAGACTGTCCTGAACACAGCCTGAAAAAATACTGACCCATCATGAGTCAGCTCCAGCTTAGACAGGAACTTTTCTCGATGAGCAGCTTCAAAAACAGCACACCCCTGTGGCTTACACTGGTTCCTAGATTCGAAGACGAGCCTGAGCCTGATTTGTCTTGGGGTGGTTGGAGGCTGCCGAGGTGCCACAATGCGCTGTTCATCTCAGCAAGCAGCCAGCCTCATTCTGGGCACCGCGGACAGAGATGAGGCCAATCAAGTCCCTATTCTCTAGAACTCAGAGTCTTGTGGAGAGTGGAGGCCATCAACACACAGATGATAACAGTGTGATCAGTGCTGCAATGGATAAAACTCAGGGCAGAGAAAGTCTCTAACCAGCCTAGGTGATGAAGGGGATGCTTCCAGAGTGTTAAAAGATGAAGAGTATTCTNTGGTTGGAGGCTGCCGAGGTGCCACAATGCGCTGTTCATCTCAGCAAGCAGCCAGCCTCATTCTGGGCACCGTGGACAGAGATGAGGCCAATCAAGTCCCTATTCTCTAGAACTCAGAGTCTTGTGGAGAGTGGAGGCCATCAACACACAGATGATAACAGTGTGATCAGTGCTGCAATGGATAAAACTCAGGGCAGAGAAAGTCTCTAACCAGCCTAGGTGATGAAGGGAATGCTTCCAGAGTGTTAAAAGATGAAGAGTATTCTACTTAAAAGGTAGAAGGGGCAGGGGCCCTCACTCTCTGGCCCCAGTCAGAGGAGACAGTCAGGGGTGGGGATTGGAACTTGGAAGGGGGTGATAAAATAAATAAAAATAAAAAATAAAAGGTAAAAGGGCGTTCCAGAGAGAGCAACCAGCATCCTAAATACATGGCAGTAAGAAACAGCCTGGGTGTTTTGTTGTCATTTTCCTTTTTTCTTTCTTTCTATTTTTTTTTTTTTCTTTTTTGGGCAGTGGTGCAGAGACTACATGCAGCTCCCAAGTTAGGAAGAAGATGGAGCTAAATATGGAGGCTGGGAAAGTATCATGGGGGGTGGAGAGACTTATATGTTAGGCAAAGAATTTTGGCCTTTCCCCTTTAGACAGTGGGGAGGCCTGATTTATACACTGTAACACAATCACCATTCCTTAAGCCTGGGGAGGGGCACCAGCTGGGAATAGTTTCCACTCCAGGCCCCAGCAGGTGCAAGTCTTCTCAGTGACTCTCTCTCCACTGGGGCAGCAGAGGAGGAGGCAGGAGGCGGGCCCCACCCCCACCCCTTCTCTAGACCTGTTTCCAGCAGCTGTTTTATGCCCTGAATACCTCCAGAGAGCTTCACCATCAGCTCCCTGGATAGTAAAAGAATGGCGACAAAGGCAGACTGTCTTAAAAGCTAGACTCCCTGACAAGTTAACACCGACACGTGGAAAGAAAACAATTATCTAATTATAAAATATGGTCCCATAAAAATCTTTTAAAAGAAACATTAATCATTCTCTGATAAGAGCTCCTATTTAATTCTCCTAAGAACCCTAGAAGACATTGTTATCCCCATGTGACAGGTGACAAAACCAAGACCCAGACGTCAGATAAAAAGTGCAAGGTCACACAGCCAATAAAAGCCAAAACCCAGGTGAGAATTCAGATTAAGACCTTTAGACCTAAGAACTAGAAAAAGCCTGGTACCCCACATCCCACCAACGCTAATATAGAATTTAAAATGAGA
The DNA here is from genome assembly GCF_002007445.2 of Ailuropoda melanoleuca. Lineage (NCBI taxonomy): Eukaryota > Metazoa > Chordata > Mammalia > Carnivora > Ursidae > Ailuropoda > Ailuropoda melanoleuca. Next base: position 27,722,613 of record NC_048219.1, read on the forward strand.
AATCTAGGGGTGCCTGGGTGGCACAGCTGTTAAGCGTCTGCCTTCGGCTCAGGGCGTGATCCCGGCGTTATGGGATCGAGCCCCACATCAGGCTCCTCTGCTATGAGCCTGCTTCTTCCTCTCCCACTCCCCCTGCTTGTGTTCCCTCTCTCGCTGGCTGTCTCTATCTCTGTCGAATAAATAAATAAAATCTTAAAAAATAAATAAATAAATAAATAAATGAGAAATCTAAACGTAAAATCCATGTCAGGAAGCCAAAAATGTTTTCACTTTTCCCCTCAAAGTGATTACTTGATGCTTTTCAAAAATACAAAGTAATTTTACTATTTTATATTTTCTCTTAAATCACTCATGCTTTTATATTTTCTCCCTAATCACTCATGCTTAATATGCCTTTGACTAATCTAGAGTTGCCCACATCTGTAGGATCTGAAATCTAGGCATTTTCCCTCTGCCATGTTGCCTCTCAATTATTATTATTATTTTTTTTAAAGAGAGGAACAGAGAAAGGTGGGGAGGCGCAGAGGGAGAGAGAGAATTTTTTTTTTAAGATTTACTTATTTATTTTAGGAGTGCCTGGGAGGCTCAGTCAGTTAAGCATCTGTCTTTGGCTCAGGTCATGATTCTGGAGTCCTGGGATTGAGCTCCATGTCCTCCTTGGGCTCCCTGCTCAGCAGGGAGTCTGCTTCTCGCTCTCCCTCTGCTCCCCGCACTTTATGCTCCCATGCTCTTTTTCAAATAAATACATAAAATCTTTAAAAAAATTTTTTTAAAGATTTTAGAAAGAGAGTGAGCACAGGGAGAGGCAGAAGGAGAGAGAGAATCCTTGTCAAGGAGACTCCCCACTGAGCACAGAGCCCGAAGCAGGGCTTGATCTCATGACCCTGAGATCATGACCTAAGCCGAAATCGAGTACGACACTTAACCAACTGAGCTACCCAGGCGCTCTTACCTCTCAAAATGTTTTCAAGCAATTTCATAAAACTTCAAAAAATTAAAGTGCAATTTATTACTAAATTTTAAAAAAATTTACCAAACAGTTCAAAAAAGTTTTTTGTCCCCATCCCATTCACAGGCTCCAAATGAATATGAATGGCACCCCCTGTCCACCCAAGTGCCCAGGCTGGAAATGTGGGTTCTTTTTTAACCCCAAGCTGACTCCACCATCCTCCCACCCCCACATTGCTCTCCCATCCATTTTCTACACAAGGGTGATCTAATTTCCTGCTCCAAACCCTTCAGTGACTCTGCATGACCCACAGGATAAAATCCAAATCACTAGGCCCTGTGGCCTTCCCCTCCCTCTCTGAGACTCTTGCTTCTCTTTCTCACAACACTGAGCACTGCACTGTGAAATTTTAGTGAGAACACTGAGAACACAAACCACTAGTCAATTATGAAACTTCTTCTTCGTTAGACTATCCAGCCCAAGCCTGGCACAGAGGAAAAACATCAGAAATAGTTGCTAATGAGCAGCTTGCTGCGACCAGAATCTGAAAACCTGCTTTTAAGCCTTGCCTCAAAGGTTGCACAAAAGTGAGAAACTCAAGCATGCTGGCTCTCATCAACCCATTCCTTCCCAGAGCAACCTAGGTATGAAATGGCCTTGGACCTTTCCAGACAGTAAATTATTACTCTTTACATTTTAATAACTTTTGTGAAATGTTACATTTTGAAACTGTTAATCTTACTCCATTGTTCCCAGCCTCATCTCAATATATGATCCAAAGAAGGTGGCCCCTTGGGTCCCAGGCAGGAACTGGTCCATAAAAAAATAACCCAGCACATCTGCCACCAAAAAATCAAATAAACTCTTCAAAATTACAAAACCAATGATTTAATTGGAAAGATGTGATTCTTTAAAAAGTAATTAAGCAACAACACTACTGGGCCAAAGAATGCTAGTAGGTTGTAAAGGACAGGGAGGAGTAATTGTTTCTTCTGCCATGTTCCAAACTGCATTTCATGTACATGATGCTTTTATAAACAAAAGCTTCAAACCTTGCATTAAAAAAAAATTCACTGTTTATATTTTTTAAAAACTGTAGTAAAATACATATAAAATTTACCATCTTAACCGTTTTTTAAAAGATTTTATTTATTTATTTGAGAGGAAGAGGGAGAAGCAGACTCCCTGCAGAGAGCCTGATGCAGGGCTTGATCCCAGGACCCCAAGGTCATGACCCGAGCCGAAGGCAGACGCTTAACCAACTGAGCCACCCAAGCGTCCCCCATCTTAATCATTTCTAAATGTATAGAGTTCAGTAGTGTTAAGAACTTTCACATTTTTGTTCAAGCAATTTCCAGAACTTTTTCATCTTGCAATATTCAAACTCTATACCCATTAAACAACTCTCCATTTTTCCCTTCCCCTAGCCTGTGGCAACCACCATTCTGCTCTGTGTTTAGACACCTCATGTAACTGAAATCACACAGTATGTCTTTTTGTGATGTCTACTTCACTGAGCATGTCTTTTAGGTTCATCCATGTCATAGCATGTGTCAGATTTTCCCTCCTTTTAAGGCTGAGTGATATTCCATTGTATGTGTACACATTTTGTTTATCCATTCACCCACTGATAGACATTGGGTTGCTTCTGCCTTTTGGCAATTGCGAATGCTGCTATGAACACAGGTATACCCAGAAACGGAACTGCTGGATCCTACGGTCATTCTAGGTTTAATTTTTTGAGGAACTGTTATATTGTTTTCCATAGTGTCTACACCATTTTACATTCCCACCAACAATGTATAAAGGTTCTAATTTCTCCACATCCTTGCCAATGCTTGTTGTCTATACGTATATATACACATATAACAGTCAGCCTGACAGGTGTGGGGTAATTATCTCACACTTTTGATTTGCATTTCCCTAATTATTAGTGATGCTAAGCATCTTTTCATACACTTGTTGGCCTACAGGGTTTATTTTTAAACAAAACAAAAG